>NC_066853.1:12401783-12702133 GCF_001640805.2 Lates calcarifer | reverse complement strand
ATGATGGTTTTTGATGCCTTAATATACTATGACATTTTTCTCACATTTTTTCATGCCTTACTATACTATGATATTTTTTGGACCATTTCTGAAGCCATACTAAACTATGACATTTTTTTTTATACCATACTGTACTATGACATTTTTTTAACCATTTTTTATGCTGTACTAAACAGTGCTCTATGTTGGACAGTTGATGTAAAGTGGTTTGTGAATTACCTGGAGGCCTCTGTCTTGGTCTGAAAGAACTTGGAAAGACTCTCTGTGATCTTGGACTACATCTCTGTGATCGTGGACTACGTCTCTGTGATCGCGGACGGTATCTCTGTGGTCATTGACAATGTCCCTGATCGCGGGGCAATGCCGTCAAATCGGTGACCCCCGTCTCCGCCCGATTCTATCGCAAGGTCTCTACGAAGCATGGACAATGTCTCTGATCACGGACAACGTCTCTCTCATCTTTGACAAGGTCTCTGCGATCATGGACAATGTCTCTGATCGTGGACGATGTCTCCCCCATCCTCAACAAATGTCTCTCCGATCGTGGACCATGTCTCTGCGATTGTGGACGATGTTGTGGACGAAGTGGTGACACCTGGAGGAAATCAAAGAGAAACAGACAAAGGAAAATGATCAATACACTACTACCTATTCCTCATCAACAGTTTAACCATGAAAACACAAATAAAAATTCAACATTACAGCAGAACCTGAACATTTAACATTTTTTGACACCTTACTATATTATATCATTTTTTGATGCCTTGTTATACTATGACATTTTTTTATGCCTTTACTGTACTATGACATTTTTTTAACAATTTCCGACACCATATTATACTTACTACTACTATACTATATTTTTTGATGGTTTTTGACGCCTTACTGACATTTATGACATTTTTTGATGTTTTCTGACGCCATATTATACTATAACATGTTTCTCACATTTTTTCATGCCTTTACTATGCTATGACATTTTTGGACCATTTTTTGATGCCATACTATACTATGACATTTTTTGATGCCATACTATACTATGGCATTTTTTGTGATGCCTATGGTATTTTTGATATACCATGTCATTTTTTTTTCACATTTTTGATGCTTTACAACACTGTGATGTCTTTTGACATTTTTGACCAGATGCTATACTACAACATTTCCTTTTGTCTTAATATAACAGGACATTTTTACTTCTGTTTTGGATTATTATTACTTCTGAATTGCTTTCATACTACAGATTACTATTACCTCTAATATTAGCTTACTTTAACCATTACATTTTACTTTTCTTGTTACATATTTTTGATTTACAGATAATGTTTACTGTTTCCAACTACATATAGTGACAGACTGACTCTCACGTTTTACTTCTAATATTACTAACTACTTTTACATTAATACAGATTACTTATACATTAGTTTTTATCTTGCAGATTATTTCTATTATTACACTTTTATGATATACTGAATACTGCACATAAACAATTTAATGTCAGTGCTCTGTAAAGCTGTTTGTGAATTACCTGGAGACTTATGTCCTGGTCTCAAACAACTTGTATGAAGACGATGTCTCTCTGATTGTGGACAATGTCTCTCTGTGATCGTGGGCTACGTCTCTGTGATTGCCTACAATGTCTCTGAGATTATGGACAAAGTCGCTGTGGTCATTGACAACGTCTCTGATCGCGGACGATGCTGTCGAATCGGGGAATTCCATCAACTGCGATTCTCGCACGTCTCTGCGAGTCATGGACAATGTCTCCGATCGTGGACAAAACCCCCCTCATCCTCAACAATGTCTCTCCGATCATGGACCATGTCTCTGTGATCGTGGACGACGTCTCAGCGATTGTGGACGATGTTGTGGATGAAGTGGAAACACCTGGAGGAAATCAAAGAGAAAATGATCAGTACACTACTACCTGTGAAGCTACACAGATACACACAGACACAGAGGGAGAGAGCCCAGGGAATAAAGAGATTAGATGTAGAAAATGCTCAAATTGATTAGACTGAGAAATCCTGAGAAGCTTTTATCAAGCACCAAAAAACAATAAAACAAAAAATGTTGACAAAACACATAGGCTTCAACTTCACCTGCGTTTGGAGCAGAGTCCATTAGGCCCAGTGCTCAAGTTGTGTGTGGCCACTTCCTCTATGGTAAATGTAACTTATGTGGCAATGTTTTGTAGCCAGAGTTATTTTTATTTATTTATTTATTTTAAAGACAGCGTTTTGCATGGTGCAATTTTGTCCACTCTCTTTTCTCCTTAATAGTTGATTTGTTTTCATTGTTTGAATTGTGCTTGTTTATGTTGTAATGTAGTAAGAAAGCAAATTAGTCCATATTGTAGTTTAACTTTTTTAACTTTAAAAAACAAAAAACAGCAACAAAAAAACAGAAACAACAACAACAAAATTCAACTGTGTGTTTTTCCAACTCTTTCCGCCTGGGGTCTCTAGGGCGCCTATGTGTATTCATGTTATTGCATCCTTATCTCTCCTCACTCCTCTAATTTGCCTCCCACCAGGTTGCTGAGGGGGTATGGTGACAAGCATCGGGTCATAACTCTGACTAACACACCTCACTCCGTTAAGTATGTTTTTTGGTTATTGTTTCAGTAATAAACTTGTATGTCTTTCAGTTTTAAAACAGTGTCTCTCCACATCTTGTCCATGTGAGGCGACATTCTTTCAACATACAAGAATTGCAATACTCAGCATCCAAAATGTGAAGCTGTGTCTGGATGTAGTAAGTAATCTGGACCAAAGTAGTAAAATGACACCAATAGTGTGTTTAAAAATCTATTTGGTTTTCCAGTCTGTGAGGATCAAGGATCAAGGACAACTTTTTTTTTATAACTGTGTCCCTTTCGAAGTTTAATACACCTGACAGTAAACATTACATAATATAAAACAATATTTGGCCAAAGGTGGACTGGAGAGGAGACTGATAAGGAGGCATCTGTCATAATAAATATTTATACAAGTAATGACATTCAGTGCTGGGGCAAGAAAAAGATATGGAACAAGAGAGAGCAGCTGCAGCCATGATCAATGTCAACCTCTACTGACACCTCTACCCCTTCTCAATTCAAAGTTATTGGCAAAGGATTTATTGGGAAAATGTAACACATACAGTTTCAGAAAAACTAGTCAGATTTAATAACAGTTGATCTTCATGACCTGGTTTTAAATTTTTAAGAAATGGGGTTTGACATCTTCAAATTTTAATCTTTATTTAGCTCAGTGGAGTGAAGATGAGCCAGCCAGATGTTCCTCTATGATCTGTCTGTCAAAAAAGGAAAAAAATCACCATATTTGGCACTTGGTCTGTCAGTTTCAGAGTTTGTTTGTGTTCATATGTACGAATTTGATCATGTGCACAATATGAAAGGGAAATTCCAAGCTGTGATTGTATCTATATATGGAATGAATCTGTCTGTTTACAGGTGCCAGGTATCATTTTTGTTCTCCGTTGCCTAAGTTACACACCCACGGGAGTCCCCAGCTCAGTAGGGACTCCCCATCTTACCATAATAGCATGCTGCAACCACAAGTGACAAAACACCAATACAACTGACACAGATCAGACCAGAGGTGCTGAAAGCGAAACCAGGCGAGAAACGGCTTTTTATGTTTTCATAAACCTCCGTCTTTTTCCTCCCATTTGTCAACAGGAGTACCATATAAGGATCTTTACTTCATTTGGGCAGATGTGTGGTTTATTATGACGCCATTTGTTTTTATGATGGCACCACTCATTATCTCTAACAAGGAAATGGTGACAAATACATACATTTTGAAGACTGTAGAGATACAAGACATTTACTGGCTGTTTGGGTGTTGACGTGGCGTCATAAGGTTTCATGGATGAGCTTGATTTATTTCTGAAGTTCATTGGATGTCACTTGATTTATAATAAAGACTCATTTGGCTCCATCATCTCTCTTCTCTTAAATGGCGATGTTTATATTCTTTTCATTTAAAGCATTTTGGCTCCATCTGGTGGGCAAACACTAACAAAACAAGTTCTGATTTCACATCCTCACAGTGGTTGCATAACACATATTCAGCTTGTTCTTTAGAAGCTTGGGAAATACACTTATTCATTTTATTGTAGAGAGCTGATGAAAGTTACACAATGTAAAAGTACTCCATTACCAGTATAAAAATGTTATCAGCAAAATTTACTTCAAGTATCAAAAGTACATATTATGCAGTGGAACGGTTCCTTTCAGTTATATTCTTGCATACTGCATAATATTATGCTGCAACTAACGATTATTTTCACTAGTGATCGATCTGCCAATTGTTTTCTTAATAAATCAACTGTTTGATATATAAGATGAAAGAAAAGAGTGAAAAGTGTCTCAAAGATTCCTAAAGCCCAAATTGTTAAATTGTTGGCAAATTTTTGTCACCAATGAGCATACATGCTGAGCTAAGCTAATGAGCTGCTGTGTCCAGCTCCATATTCACAGCACATGAATTATAGACTTGAACTGAACTGCTTTAACAATGACTGGACAACAGATGAGCAGAAACAAGGTTAAAGAAAGTAGGGATTATTTTATTTTTGGATATCCCACACAAGAACCTTATATCTCAGCTGGTTGGAGGGTATTTACACTGATGGAGGCTTTTCCCTTATTTCCTAAATGCCTCATGCATGGGTCTTAAATGCAAGGGAAAAAAGAGAACTGAAATAAATAAGCATTAATCCAACATGACCTCGTCCTCTGTGTCACTCTCAGATGGAAACAAAGGTGGAAACTGCAGGAAGTTCTCCCAGGTGTGCACTCAGTACGAAAGATGTTTCAGAAGCAGAAACTTGGTGACTCAAAATCCCACCACCATCTGGAGAAGCTTGACAGTTCAACCTACTCAATTTTTCAGTCTGAAAAGCTGCATCTGTCCCACTTAGATGGTTGTGTGTGGTCACTTCTTCTCCATGACGTGTGGCTCTGTGAGTTTTTGGGCATTCAGCTCTTCCACCAGCTGGTCCACACAGACCTTAAACAGAGGCTCAGGCTCCTAGAAGACAAGAGTCAGAGGCAAAACAGGGTCAGAATGCACAGAACACACAATGTATATGGTGTTATGATTACAAAAAGAAAGCATTTCAGCCTGAAACGTGTTTTTTTAGCATCTTTCAAGAATCTCTGATCTGGGTAAGGTGGGATAGAGAGGGAAAAGTTCTGAATTCTAGGTTGTTGAATGAAATTCAGGCAGTCCTGTTTGAGGACAGTGTTACCTTGTGCTCCAGCTGCCTTTGTTTCTCCATAGCCTCCTCCAGACTCAGACCGACCCACTCTGCCTCCTCCTCTGGAATCTCAAACTGCTGCTCACACAGACAGAAATACAAGAACATGTAATTATTTTTAAATCACAGCTCCAGCTTCTGTGCTTTAATTAGAAAACACCAAGGTGAGTTGTAACTGCTGTGCCAGAAACCACTCAACACATTCAGAACCAACAAGAAGACTAAAACACATCTGACTGACCTTGTATTTGTTGTAGACCTTCTCTCTCTTGACAGGGTCGTTGGGGTAAAGCTCTGAGTTTCTGCGTGCCAGGCGAAGCAACATGGCCCTCTTCAGGTCCATGCCCAGCTTGGAGTTCAGGTCTTCCTTCGGTGTCTAACAGGAGATGGACAATGGAGTCATATAAAAAGCCCTTTGGAAAATGTCACTTTGTTAAACAGGAGGTAGCATTGCCTTACTTTGAGAATGTAAAAGTCAAAGCCATAGACGGCATCAATGAGGTCCAGAGTTCGGGCTGTGACGGAGATGGTGAACTTGTGATCGAGGATTTCACTGTACAGTTGTCTTTTAAACAGCTGCGGTTTCCAGACCTTCCTCAGACGTGTGGACATCTACGGGAAGAGACAATTCAGAGATCAGTGAGACGGTATGATGTCTGGAGCTAAATGTGTCAAAAAAATAAAAGAAATAAAGTGCCATAAATCCATATTGTTTTTTGAACTTTAATTTTTACTTCACTTTTTCAATCATAGTTTCATTTAGTCACTGATTACAGTTTGTAATTTGGACTTTTGTGCGGAGCTGATTGTAAAAATTACACAAATAAAAAAAGATGAAATGAAAATACATTTTTTGAGTTTTCCTTTGGAGATTATGCACTCAAAATACCACATTAAATTGTAATGTATCACTAGAATAATCAGAATACTGCATGTCCTAAAGGTAGTGATATGGATCGAGTATGGTTCAAGTAAACTGTAGATTATTTCTCAATTGGCCATTTAATAATTTGTTGTATATATTGTCTGAAAGTAGTGATAAATGCCTGTAATAATTGGCCATGGCTCAAATGTGTTGTTTTTTACAACCAAGAGTCAAAAATCCAAAGATTCAGTTCACTATCATATATGACAAAAGGGCATCAAATCTCACTTTGTCATTTTTGGCATATCTGTAGCCTCTTATCCATCCCTCTCCACCCCACAGACCGTTCTGGGACTCTGGAGGGTAGTAGATGGGGATTGGGACATCCTGCACTCGTTCCTTCTGCCCGGTCTTCGGGTTGGCTCGGTACTGGACTCCCAGGGGTCTCCAGTGGACAGGGGTGGGCTCCTTCGACTCAAGAGACTTGAGGTAGTGTTTGGGGAGACGAGTGTAGATGCCCTCCTTTAGCTTCATGGCTTCCCAGACTTTGTGGGAGTATTTAAGAAGAGGCATGATGGACTGTCTTTCTAAGTCAAATCTGGAAGACAGAATAGAGAGGAGATGAAACATCATCACACTGGTTGTGGGTCAAATGCAACATTTATTTAAACATTTGACTGGTAGCATAGTAGCTCTTCCATTTTTCTTCCACTTGCAGACAACCGAAAAATTAAAGATCATCCAGAGCTGAAACTGAGAGCCCTTTCTGTGCTTGAACAAAATTCATAGACTCATTATCTCATTAACAAACTTAGCAGACAAAAAACAATCAATCCAATTTTGATATTAAGTTGTTCTACTCATTTGTTTGGCAAGCTTTCTGGTCACTGTCTGGACCACATCAGTCCAGGTCTCGATAGAAACCCACTCTACCTACACTTGGTGGTGGTTATTGGTGGAGATGGGTCTTTTCTAAAACGAATTTATTATTACTAATTTATTGATTTTCAGAGCCTAAAAGCCACAGGTGAGTAACTTCGATACCGTTTCACGTTAGCAGGACACTGACTGACACAGGCCAACAACACAAGACTAACTCGGTTTATTTGACCATACAAGGTCTCTACGAGTCTGATATAAGGACAGGAATAAGTGCAAAAGTCTGTCTTACCAGGTGACAAGAAAAAAATGACCTACATCCACCAAAATATAAGTTTTTAATCCACGTTACTGCTAAATCAAACGAGCAAGGACAACATGAGTCCTTCGCTGCACCCGGTTTCCGCCTGTGATCGGCCCGCCCACACCGAGGAGGGACGTGATTGGATGTTGAAGAGGAAATTCTCGAAGATGATTGGCTTGTCAAGCAATAACTTTTTCATTCCGGGTACACCGGAAGTAGAAAATGCATCGCTGCTATTTACAATTCATTGTATGTTTTTATTTTAATTACTTGTGCGACAAAGTAAAAAGTCCTTTTAGTTAAACATGTTAATGGCTAAATGTTCTCCACTTAAATTAAAAGTATCTATTATGCAGAAAGGCCCCTTTCAGAGTGTTATATTATTATGTTACATTATGAGGTATACATTATGTGAGCAGTATTTTAATGTTGCTTATGAAGATGCAGCTTATTTTACCAGCTTTATATAATGTTGGATAGCTTAACTTGTGATAATATTTGGTAACACAGCCACGGTTTAATAATAATCATCATATATGTTTACTGACATGTTATAATTATATTTATCATATTATACAATTAATTCATTGTTTATTTAACAGGTACACTGCACAATATATCAATTTTTACCATATTATTGGAAAATATTGGATATTGGAAAAACTCTTTTCATCCGTAGTCTCTGAGCGGAGCCCACCAGTGAAGCGCAGGTTGTAGAAATAAAACATAGCGGTCAGTTGCAGTAATTTAAAACCTTACTATTTGAAAGTAAACTAAATCCATTCAAGATAAAACTGAAGAAAGAAAATGTGACGCTTCTTTTTAATGAATGGACCTTTATTGTGAAATACAAGGTTAAAGCTCGACGGGAAGTTGACTCGTGAAATTCTAACTGTAAAACTGAAATGAAAAATTAACCGAATAAAGATCATGTAATTACTATTTTTAAACTTAAGGAAGTTTGGCATGAGCACGTATATATATATATATATATATATATATATAACTCTTGCTTCATATGATTCTGATACGTCACGACGATTTCAATCGATGTTCTCGATAAACACACATTAACAAATTACTAAAGTTTATCGTTACAGTTTATCGCCCGAAAGGTGGAATTGAACCACTCTGCCGCTAAGCAGCTACAGGTTTGAAGCCTGCACCCCGGACCACCGAAGCTCATCCGGGCATTTAAACCTTGCCTTCCACGTCTATATATACTTCCTACTACTCATACCTATCTCAGTCAGGGTGTCAGCAAAAAATGACATTGGCGTTAGTGCATGTTTAGCAAACAGAGATTGTGTATATATATAAAAACACTTACTAGATACTCCACAGTGATATTTACGTCGAATAAACACAAAAGGGGGGATGTAGTTGAGTCTGTGCTGTTTTATGCAAAGTATAGGCCTTTTGATTGGCTGTGTGGACTTAAAAAGGCGGAGCCAAAATGCCTCATCCCAGGTAAGAGTTACTGTATGTTGAGGACTACAAATAAACACAAATCCATATTGGTATGTCATGGTAGGAAAGGCACAGGTGTAACTGAGGACATTAATAATGACTGCATCCCACTTAAGTGTGCCATTTATTGTTCATGTTTAAAGTTCTAATACCATACTGTAAACACACTCCATTACAAGTAAAAGACCTGCATTGAAAATGTCACTTCAGCAAAAGTATTTCAGTATACTCATCATTAAAGTAGTGCTCAGTGCAGAATTATATCTTTATTTATTATTAACAATGCATTTATGTGTATGCAAAATTTTACTGCTGTAGTTGATGTGCAGCTAATTTTCAGCTATTATATATTGGACTGCAACTAGTAATGGAATTAATTTGGTGACTATAGTCTCAATTAAGTAGTCGATTGATTGGTTTGTAAAATGTCAGAAAATGGCGAGAAATGTCAACACTATTACAGAGAGTGAGAGTGTCACCTTCAGATTGCAGATCAGATTTTTTGGGGTCAAACTAACAGTCCAAACCTCAAAATTATTCAGCAATTAAATGTTTACTGTAATTTACAACAAGCAAAATCAGCTTCTCCTCACTTTTGAGATGCTGAAACCATGAGATCTTTGACATTTTTGCATGAGGAAATGACTTTTCTGTTGAACTAACTACTTGACCAATTGACTAACCATTTCAGCTCTAATTTTATACACTGTTGGGATGTTTAATCAGAACAATTCATAATATTTTATAAAGTCTTCATATGTTCTGTGAGTAAAATCTTAATTGTAAAGTAACTGGTAACTACAGCTGAGTATTAACGTGCTTATTGACAAGCATTTGTTGTACAGCCTTTTCCTGCTGTGACACTTCAGTTTCACCATGCAGAATCAAACAGTTTGAAATTAAAAGTGATACACTTAGGTGTTACTATTTATTTTATTTCAGTACAGACATGAGAGAAAATACAAATGGCCCCAACACAAATAAAGCAACACTTCTTTTGATTTTACACAAAAATCTTTGGTGAAGATTATCATGTTAATATCATAAAACTAACACTTCAATATAATGTGCAGGCAGCATTTTCTTTTATTTTCCTCCAATCCACTGTAATTCTTTGGTTAAAACTACTGGTCAGAGGAAGGTATTCTCTATGACAAGTGTCTGAGGCTCTTCCTTTGTTTCCCCAGCTGGTGGTGCCAACAGGCTCCTGGTCTCCTCTCCTGGGGAAGAGCAGCACATGCTCCCAGAACAGGCCTTCCCACAGGAGAGGCTGCAGGTCAAGAGAGGAGGCAGGGAGGGGTCTTCTCTGTGGACAACAGCGGAGGCGTCACCCCCACTTCCTGCAGAGCGGCCAGAGCATGAAGAGAACTCTGGTTGAACAGTGCAGCAGCTCACTCCTACACTCTTCAGCACCTTAGTGACCCCCGACATCATATCAGCACACCTGGACATATGTGAAATTATTCTGCATTAATATAATACAGTTTTCAATCTGGGTCAAAACCAGTGTAAGATAAACAGTCAGTAAGCCTTTTTTTCTATGAGAAAGCTCTAAAACTCACTGTAATCTACTGTGTTCATCTAGTCGATAAAGAACAAGATATCTTTCTCATGAGTTGATGAAGATCAAAAACTGAGCTGAAAGGTAACCTATGAGAGAATAGATCTTTATTGTCACTGTTCCAAAACAATGAAATGCACAGCTGTTTGCTATGATGTTCACTGAGCTTGTTGCTCTAACCCCAAGTGGCCCAAAAAAGAATTATTGCAGGTTTAAATTAAAAAGACATATCTTATTAAACCGGCAGTGATGTGAGAATGTGTTTGTGTGTGCATGGATAAATGAGAGCCTTTTGTAAAGTACTACACAGGTTGAAAACTGTTAATTTAAATGTTGTTTAAATTAAACATCTAGTCGGAGTGGCAACAAAGAGAAGCATCCCTAAAATATAAAAACTACATTGATTGTCAAACTTGTCCATGTTCACCTGTGTGCTGGAAACCCAGCGTGGCAGTGCACATGGACAGTGGCCACCATGAATGACTCAGTTAACTGCCAGACGTGGAGATCGTGCACAGCCTGCACTCCAGGGACACTTGCAATCCTTCGTCCAAGATCAGTCACACAAATGTGTGGTGGTGTAGCCTGTAGCAGCAGCAGTCCATACCTGCACACCTGGAGGGGAAATGTATCAGTGAAACAGGAGAAACAGTGATTTTGGAAAAAAAAAAAAAAAAGACATTAGAAATCTTCTACAACTTGGTCTTGAAACTAAATGACATATGACATAAACCCACAGAACCCGACCTCTGGTTTAGCTATGGCGATCAGCACAATCACAGCTGGCAGAGTGAGACAGGTATCCAGGTAGTCCAGGATGCTACAGTGTGGGTCGACCAGCAGCATCACCAGGCTGTTGATCAGGACCAGGAGTGGGGTAAAAAGACCCTGAGCGATGAGGAGGAATGACAGGAGGCAGACTGGCCACCGGCTGCTCGGTACAGGGCTCTTAGCGTGATGTGAAGACTTGCAGACTGGGGAGGTTTTAGATGCATTTTTATTGTCTGAAATGGAAGAAAACACATTTCCCCCAGCTTAACTTTGCTGCCATCAAGTGACTTATTTGAAATATGGATGCCGAAATTCATGGTTAATCATTTCTACTATTTTCTCTCTCATATATAAACAATATTTATTTTAACGTAAAAACTCATCCTTGGAGGTGAAAACAGCAATTGGTGAAACCAACACAATGTCCGCTAATGGATTTTGTTTTGTTTAGCCAATAGTTATTTCATATAAAAAAATAATTCTTCCTCCAAAAATATGCCCTATCCATACATATTTGGTCACATATGAAAAAAAATTGCCATGAATTCATGTTATTTTTCCATGCAGCTTTTTCTGTTCTACACTAAGAGGAGAAAGATGACAATCTAATGCTCTCTTACCACGATGTCCCATGCTGGTATTGTCTTCAAAAATCTCTGTGATGTCTTTTGAATGACTCTCACACTTCCAAATCTTCAGATCTGCAAAACCGCTCACAACATCACAGTCCCAGCTGTCCTGTGGGTCTGCTGCATGCAGGTGGACAGGAGTTTGAGAGTCAGTGTCAGGGAAGCTGGAGGTTCCTGGGTTACAGAGGACAAGTGTCCCGTTGTGGAGCGAGTCGTCCACAGCAGACTGGACATGGCTGACATCATCCTGGACTTGCCCTGGCTCAGCCAGGCCTCTGGTTCCCTCCTTAGCCAAGACTGTGGGAATCGAACAGAGGAATGAAAAACAAACATGGACGCTGTTTAATGTTCCTTACAGCTGAATATACACTTGGAAGCTACTTCAAAGTGAAATCTGTCAGAGCAATATTATCACCTCGACGGGCACACTATTTCTTCTGTAGTAGAGGATTATTATTACATAACACAAGTGTAAGTACATGCTTTAGACTCTGTGGCTTTCCCACTGAGTGACTTAAACCTGATAGAATTTATGCATCTTTATGCATCATTGTGAGCTGCTACAAATTCCACAATGAATTACTTCCAGCCACCAAAATCACAGCAACGAGTCTTAGGCAACGTTAGACTTAAAAAATCTTTTAAGTACACTGGTCATCACACATTAAAGAGACTTAGGCTTTTCTACAAAAATGAATTATAATGTGTTAATTAGTGATCTTTGGATGGAGTCCTGGTAGCTGTTGCCCCATGTCTCCAGTCTTTACGCTAAGCTAAGCTAAGCTAACTGGCTGTAGCTTCATATTTAACATATAAACACAAGAACGGGATCATTTCGCATCTACCTCTTGGCAAAAAGGGTGTTTCCCAAAAATGTCAAACTGTTCCTTTAAGGTCAAATCAAGGCTACAAACCCTGATTAAAATAGTAGTTTGTAGTTTGTTACATTGTTAAAAAGCTGTGAATGTGCAGCATTCATACAACCTCCCATGGATTTATTATTATATTATTATTATCATAAGGGGCACCTTATACATTCTTCATCATCCACATTTTTGCCCTGAATGTAAAGTGATACCACATAATGTTGAACTGCATGTTTGTGCATTAGAATATGGACAATCAGCTCACAACGTTAACGTGGAATCTAGAGGTAATGTTACCTTTATGGTTCACCTCAAGGTGAGATTTGGTCTCTGGTTGCCTGCTGGCTCCTGTCATTTCCTCCTGCAGCTGATCCCAGTTTAGCCAAAGCACCAGCATCTTATGGAGCAGACTGACAACTCCGATCACTACAAGCAGCAGGGGGCGCTGTACTAACCGTGGCTCCAGGAAAAAGTTGATGATCATTATTAAGTAAGAGATACTCAGAGAGATCAGGATGAGACTGGAAAGGAAAGCCCCCATAACCTGAATCCTGCTGCTGCCGTAGGAAACACTGCAGTTGAGAGCTGGAGGAGAGACTGTTGGGGGGCAGGAGCCATGAGAGCTAAAGGGCAAGGTTGTGTCATGGTTAGGCCCAGGGGCAGGTGGTTCATCTGGGGTGGATGACCCACCGGTGGCAGCATGGGTGCCAGGTAGAGTTTTGATTGATGACTCTGCAGGCAGGGTGGAAGGAGCTGCAACTGAGGAGGAGGAAGCGCGTGGAGATGCAGGAGAGTCCAAGGAGGAGGGCCAAGGTTTTATTAATCCTGCAGTTTGAGGAAGAGGAAGAGCCATACGCATGAGGATGAAGAGCGTGTGGAAACTGTCCACCAGGGTGATGAGGGACTTGCATAACTGACTGATGGTGACCTCACACACCAGCAGCAGGATGGTCACTCCCAGCATGCACCAGTGTAGCACCCTCATACCTGCAACTGAGAGTATAAAGTGCACACAAATTTAATTTACACATTAACCCCACATAAACACAAGAGAACGTGAAGATTCCCAGTCATCCAAGTTAGGGTTATCCTAGAGGGTTTGAATCGAGGACAACTGGACTTGGCAGTAGATACTTGAAGACATGTTCAGCTCTGACTGAGTGGTGGGGAAACAAAGGTATTTAACCTCTGTGGAGTCGTTATCAAAAACATTAATGTTACTTAGTCCCTGGTTTTTGTAATGACAGTCGTCAAAGTTAATGGGGTCACCTGAGAGTGTTGTTGTTTGTCATCCTTCAGGTGTAAGAGTTTGGAGTGTTGGTTGAACAAAACAAGACATTTAAAGACTTCACACTGGGATCTGGGAAACTCGTGATGGACATTTTCACCATTTTCTGACATTATATAGACCAACCAACTAATCAGTCACGCAAGTAAATAACTTTGAGTATTTGTTTGTAAAAGTTTGAAAAGAACTTAAGTAACTCTCTAAGATATGATTTTGTATCTGCTGTAAGCTGTTGTGTAAATGAATCAGATCCTAACCTTTCTAAAATTTGTGCTGGGAAGTTGCAGTTTCATCTGTTTCACCCAAGGCCGAGATGTTTGCTACATGTTCTCACACAGTTCACGCATACCACTGTGTTGTCTTAGCTTATCCAATACTAAGTTACAGAGCACTCATGCATTCAGTCATTTATTTGATATCAGGTTAATAACACAAAACATAATCAACAAATAAATCAGGGTGTATTATTATACAGTAGGTTAAGATAAGATTTATTAATCCTTTGGAGTGATTGGAGGTAAATAAAGTAACAAAAATTAGCCCCACATTTACCAGCATTACCATATTAATACATCAGTAATTATAATCCAATAATACAACATACAATACTCTGAAATACACCAGTCTGCATAATGAGGATACTTTTACTTTTGGTACTTTGGGACTTTTTCTGCACTGTGGTAAAAGATCTCCATACTTGTCCCCCCACTGACTTTAAGTCTTGAATAAAACAGCATGTACATGTAACACACAACAAACTATTCGCACAAGCATAAAAATGCAGACAAAGTGCAGACAATCTACAGTTTTTCAGTCTAAGGTCTATTTACCCACAAAAGTGGACAATCCTCAGCCAGCAGTCAAAGGCAAGTCAGGTCCTCGGATGTGATCTGTGCGATGAAATCAGAAAAATGTCATTCATCCTGCTCACCATCTCTCCCCCGTCTCTGTCCCGGCACACTCCTCCTCTGCTATAATCGTAGTCATGTGAGCCGGGGAGGGTGTGGGTGGTATCGTCCTCTCCTCAGTTATCCCTGTTTGCATTCCCCTCTCACCCACCCACTCATCCACCCCCACCCCTCAGCTCTATGGTGGGAGAAAATACCTTCAGTGGTTTCAACGATCACACAGCCCACCCACCCTTCATGCATTCTCTGAGCAGACTGAGTGAAGTTAATTTGCACTAATTAAATCCCCATTGTGTTGTCAGGATTACATTACCAGATCACATCATAAGGTGAGACCTTCTCAGCTGTATTAGCCCTCAAAGCATTTGGGATATTTGCACTCACTCAGTGCAGTATTATAGATGCGTTACACATGAAAACTTTCACCAACTCTACCCAATTATACTGGAAACCTCAGACTGCTTCACACTTCCCAGTAATGCACAATATATAAAATAATAATTACACCACAGAAGAATAGCCTACCACAAAGTTTCCAAAGTTCTTATTCATGTTCATGCCAGGAGTTAGACAGGAATATTAATATCATGGATTTTGGATTATGTCTATTTACGCATTTATTAGCACTGTGTTGAGGTGGTACTCCCTCTCTGTTTCCCTCTCCAGCACTCATGATCCCACGAATGATGCTGCAGCCCCTGCTCATGTGTGCCAGCACGCGGGGGTTTGTTGCAGTCCACTGGGCTGCGAATCAACAGGCCAGATAGGGGCTGACACCACAGATAAATCCCTACTGTTCCACCGGCATGCCAGCACATTCCTGAGGCACAGCTAAGCCCAAGGAAAGACCCAGCGAGGAAGCATTTGATCACTTATCGCCACTGTCCTCACTAATGCTGCAGACCTGGCATCCTGGCTAAAGCTTTAGCACCTACAAAGCTGTTTTTCAGTTCTGTGGCCCTGCCTGCTCCTTTATCTTTGGAGACTCTCTTTAAAACTGCTATGATTTATGCTAGGATTTTGTTTTGTGGACATTTGAAGGCAGTGGAATGATCTGAAAAAGCAACTCTGACATATCATCACATCCTGTATACACATGCAGCAGGCATGAAGTGATATAGCACTTATTTATAGTTGTGATTAGGTGATGAAGTCCAATATCTGCTCTCTGTTTTGCATTCAGAATTAACTTATCTGAACATTTGAAGCATCAGCCAGGACACTGTGTAGTCTGCAACCAGTTCACCTTCATGGAACAACATACCAGATCCAGGTCCAGTTTGACTCCCAGCTGAGAACAGGCGTCAATCAGTATCAAATAAATTCTAGCTCCTTCTTACTGTCAGCTGAGGAAACTGTCTTGCTGTCCGCCGTCTGTGGATCTAACAAAAACACTTTGACCCAGAGAGAAAACTTCATGTTGATGCGCTCCTCAACTGTTCACCCTGAGGTGCACAATCACATGTTTGATACCATTGTGAACAGAGACAGTGCCGCAGGAGTTTCTCTGGCCATATGATGAGTCACAGAAAAAAACAACACAGAAACCAGGAGGCCAACAGAACATTAGGAGGTTTTATTTCAACCAGAATTTTACAGGATCCCCCATCGCTGCAATAAAACCAAAATCCTCACAGGAATTGTTATGAGTTTAAAGAGGCCACAGAGGTGCTACAATGTTTCTGTGTCCAAACAGAGAGAATCCAGACTGAACAGAAAGTCTTCAAAAGCCACACTAAACAACAGCAAACTACAGTCACTGTACGGCAGGTTTGTGTGTGTGACTGTTATGGTATACTGAATGTAAACCATATTATATTGTGAATGCTCATGATTAACAAAGGCTAAACGCTTGTGTGTGAATCAGGCCTACATGCAGGAATTTGTGAAGCAGAGAGAGGACAACGTGTTAACAACAGCGTGTGGGCATGATGATGACAGAAGTAATCAACTGGGCTCTACATTCACATTCACACTTGGCCTGCAGGTGACTCCATTTGAGGCACGAGACACTCTGTGTTTACTTTATTAACATTTAACAGAAACACAGTCTTTTCATAACCTTGACTTAAGCACTTTTGTTGCCTTCGCTCACCAGGAAAAAACACTGCTGGGGAACGTAATCCAGGCAGCAATTACTTTTCTCTTCAACAAATAATTGGTAAAACAAAGTAGTGGCTAGATACTAGCTAGATACTACTTCATTTTGACAGGTCATAAGACATAGCGGCTGGGAACAGCTGATTTAGGCTTCACATGCAGACAAAAGACAGTTGCTGCTTTAGTTCTAAAAACAAAGGACCCTGTTACATTTGACTCATTGGGGGTCATCTGTAAACGTTGAAAGGTCATTAAAAATCACGTTTTAATAACTTTTGACTTTCTCACAATCCCCTGCATTATTGGAGTATTTTAGTATGGGAGTGGATTAGTGCAGTCTGGAATTCCTTCAGAGGGGAATTACAGTAAGATGTACAGAGCAGAGCTCCCACCCTGTACTCAACCCCCTGCCACTGCTGCACAGCCTCAACCCAGGAGACGTGGACTCCCTCACCCCTCACCACCACGTCACACCATCTGAAGGGAAGCTTCTGCAAAATCTTCTCTCTCCAGAATCAGTCCATCCTCTGTGGTACTCATTTTTTTTTTTGGCTTGTGGCCCCGTAAAACGAAGTATCAACCAAAAGGTATCATTTGATTTTTTTCACAAATAAGAAAAACAAAAATCAGAGGAACATCTGAAAAATAAACCTTTGAAATAAAGTAAAGTAGCGATCCATGTGGTGTGCCTCTGTGGCAGCATAAATTCACCCAGGCTGAATTACCCCACCAACTGTTGAAGGGACTGTCATGAAATTTACAGACATTGACGCTGAAGATGAATCCTGATGATTTTGGTGATCCACTGACTTTTCCCTACAGCGCTACCAGCAGGGAAAAATGATCCATTTATGCACTGGTTTATGACCAAATACATGCTAAACTCATGACATTTCTGTCAGCCTCATTTGTACTTCTACATCTTATCATACTAACTAAGATGTTGAAAGTGTCAAACATTATACCTGTTAAACATCAATATGTACGCAAGCTGGTGTCAACATTCAGAGCTTCTTTAGGACAAGGAGGATATGGGTTAAATGAAAAAAATCAGATCTCAGCTACATTCTTTGGGAATTTAAACAAAGCTTTTTCCCAGCTGAAATCCAAACACTCTCCTCTTACTTTGGCATAGTTCAGCTAGCTCTACTCATGGCCAAGTGTGACTTTAGATGTTGGATGGGGTTAATCAATCATCCCAAATCACACATCTGAAAAAGAACCAGCAGCTGCGATCCAAATATCACAACCAAACCTGAACTGTACACATTTCTTCTCCCGATATTCATGCATTCTTCTGCAGTGCTCAAAGATCCCACACTGAGTAATTTCATTGAATCATTCAGTCGTATCATTAGTCATTACATGCATTTATTTGAGAGGAACAAATTTCGCCATACATATCTTTGTGATTACCAGCACATTTCAATTAAGTTAACAAATTATTATTAAAAAATTCTAAAAATTAAAGCATTACAAACAGTGGGGGCAAACTATCTGTTGGGTGGAGAAGAGCAAGAGGGTCGAAATATGCTCCTTTTAGGAAGGGGGAAAAAGAACAAACAACACCTGCCTGTATTTGTCTCAGGAAAAAAAAAATCAAAGCAGGGCAAACCACCTCTCTTCACAAACATTCATGAAGTTTGTATTTCATGTAAAGTTTAACTGCCTTGCTCTGGAGAAATCACAGACAGGAGTTGGATCTGAACAGAGACGTCAGCGCCTGCAGTGTGTTGTATGTGATGCTGTGATATCCTTTTGTTCTGGCTCCACTGTGGGGAAAATTAAAAAACCCACAACCACCTGCGCCCCCTTGTGGCCACAGCTTCATCCAGCAGAGTAACAAAGCAACAGGGATTTTGATTATGTTTGCTGCGTCACTGTATTTTCTTTCTTTACTGCACCCCGACTGCTACCAATAGTCAACCATTCAATCATATTTACCTGTCCCCCCAACACAGATTGTCCCCCACCCCCCACCCCCAAAAAACAAAACTAAATATTTGCTCTAGTTTGAATCTGAAATATACATCACAGAAAGGAGGGTAACCTTTTAAAGCAGCCCCCAAATGGAAAAGAAAAGATAAAATGAGTAGGGGGTGAAGAGGGAAAGGGCAAAAACATATCAGAAAAAGGATCATGTAGCTACAAAATAAATAAAAAATAAAAGATTTCTCCAAGCAGCCAAAAAAAAAAAGAGAGGAAAAAAAAAAGAAAACAGAAGCTGAATCTGAAGTGGTGAGTTTGAAGGCAACATAAACAGTGAGCTGGACCAGAGATGTGAGATGGCACAAAGTACCAATGGAAGACTGAGGGACAGGAGGAAGGAGAGGGGAGATGACGATGGGGAGACCGAGCTGCTTCTCTTGAAAGAGTTTTCACACAACAATGACTGGTCTAACAAAGCAATAATAGTGTCTGAAGTTGCAGAGAATTGAGGACAAACGACTATTTTTTTCTTTCTAAACTGTAAATAACCAAAAGCAGACAGCATTGCTTTCAGACTTTTGCAGAAGTTCCGTTTTTTTTTTTTTCAGCTTTGTGATTTTCAAAAAAGCGGTTTTGTTGTAGCGGAGGCAGGCGAGGGAGACAGTTGCAGCTCCTCCGCATCAGATCTGAGGAGACTTGATGGGAGGGGGTAGGGGTGGGGGTAGAGATGGGGGACACTGATTCCTGAGGGGCCAAAGTGAGCAGAGGACGAGAAAACAGACAAGAGGGAAGTCACTTTGGCAGAGGTCCCTTAGAGTTGTGTGTGTTTTTTTTCTTTTCCAAAGGGGGAGAATGACTGGGAGTGGGGGCCACAAGACATAAAACGTTGACATTTAAACAGACGCGTTAACATCTTCAGCTTCCGTGGATATAAAAGCCTTTTGACGGTGACCTACTTCCACCTCCAGAACACGTGTTTTAAAGCCAGCAGGTCCACTCAGCGGGATCCGTCTCCACCATTTTGTCTTCTGAGTGTGCCATGACTGCACATTTCTCACCACCATCAAAGTACGTAACGTCTTTGTGTTTGTGTGTAATGAAAAACCTTTAATAGCTAGTTTTCTCCCCAACTACAGTGGAAATCTGCACGAGAGAGCAAGTACGGGCTGTGAGAAAGGTCTGCGTTCTGTCTTTGGTTAGTGTTTTATCCCCCACCCTCTTCTCTCTCTCTCTCTCTCTCTCTCTCTCACAGGTGGTTGCTCTGTGTGTAAAGACTGCAGATAGACAAAATGTAGTGATAACAGGGTGATTTTATTTCTCTCCCATCCCCCTTTTCTCATACTCAGTGTGCATATGTATGTGTGTTTCAGTGGTTGATGTAGTGTGGATGTAGACGATTCCTTATTTGTCATGGCCAAGCTCGAGAGGTTGATTTTGTCCTTTTGAGTCTTTTCCATAATTTTGCTTGTATTTTTGAGCTTCGACTGTAACACCAGGTCTTCTGTCCTTTATGGAAAGGTCATGTTGGTGGTAAAGTCAAAGAAATGACAAAAACATTGTAGGGTAAACAGTCACATAATAGAGCCAGACAACTATCTGAGTGCTGTTTTCTCCTATCCTTACGGTCCCTGTGGAAGGAGAAGAGAGGAAATACATGAGTCTTTAATTAGTCTTAATCCTGGAAAATATTTTTAAACCAAATTCAATATCATATCCAGTTATCCATGTCATTTACATTTGAAAGTATTTTAAGGTTAAATAGACCATGAAGATGTGAATTCTTAAATTATGGCTAAAAATGTGTTGACCTTTGACCTTTGGCCACCAAAATCCATTCAGTTCATACTTGAGTGAACCTGAAAGCATAAAAACGATCTTAACTAGAAAAAGTCAAATTCCAGCAGCGTTGACCGTAAGAGTAAACTTTGTCAAAAACACTAAAAACTCTGTCTTCCTTCTTTAAAGTAAAACATTTTTGCTCAATCATGCTGTGCACACTGTCGTGTCTGAAGCCATTACAGCATATCAGCAGCGTTAAATTGCCACTAGTGTGCATAGTCATTAAAATGACACTGACAATACTGCCAGCATTACACCATATCTACATCTGCCACCTGGTAAAAAAGAGCATGTCACAGAATCAGTGGGGTGCAGTAGTATTGCTGTGCAATCGATAATATAAAATCAATGAAAATGGGCAGGAAACAGACTCTAAAGGTGCTTTCAGACACAGATGACAGCAGCCGGCAAGGAGCAGGAGGGCGTCTGCCACTCTAATGAAGGTGCATAGCTTCTTGCTGATGCCGTTGAGAGTTTATGATGGTTCAACTTTTTTTGTTCAACTTGCTGCCGTGGCTCGTTGTGTAACCATGGCAACCACAGAACCAAAGAGCTGATTTACTATTGAACTCTGAATTACATACCTCCTCCTCAGCAAAGAGCAGAAAGATCAATCAAGAGAAACATTACTGGAGCAACATCAGCTTCAAAGTTTGATTATCTAGTCAGTGTTTATGATACTAGTCAGCAAAATGTAACATATTAATCATATCATACTGCCACCCAAATTCACTATTTCAAGCTACAACCTACTCTATTAATCTGCGTGATGATATTATAGTTGGCGGACGGCAGCCTGCGGCGTGCAGGTTGGTAGGACTGGAGGTGCTTGCAGTGGTGTTGTGCCCTACTGTTGCAGATTGAAGCAACAGAGCACCAGTATTGCTGGGCGGGTCGTCTTCCTTTAAATCATCCATATTTTTTACATCCATAATGTGATGAAAAATATCAGGACCAAACACAGTGAGTGATCATTGTGAAATACAGCTTAGTGGGATATTGTTTAAGAAAAGAAAGTCAGTTTAATTATAGGAGGCAAGAAGTGATTTGTATTGAGGTTATAGTTTTATATTCAGACCTACTTCTTGAGCATAAAGTGCTTTTAAAGAAGTAAGTTGAAATCCTTGTTACATGGAAACTTTACAGTACATCAATCGGTGTCTACTTTTGATTTCCATTGCACATATATATTGACAAATGTTTACCTCACAACCTCATGGTGCATCTCTCCCTGCATCCAAACTGGCTTCTAGCAGCAGCTCCTCCAGGTCCTGTCCACAGCTGACACTCACTACACACGTGGAACACAGGACACATTAACAAACAGGTTTCTTACACCCGAAAACAAACTGCACGTAACTTTAGCAAAGCAAAGATCAGTGGTCACTGCGACTCACCGTGCTCCATCACACAGCTGCCTGACTTGGGGCTTTCAGCATCAAGAAGATGGAGGGAGAACTCTGGCTTCAGGCCGTTGGGTAGAGCTGAACCGACGACCTCTCCCTCGAGAGCCTCAGCGAAACACTCCACCTCGTCTGCAGAGCTCTCGTGAGGCGATTCCTCCTCTTCTACCGGGGAGACGGACCCAGTCATGGCAGATATGGGACTGATACTCTTTGAGGCCTCTTCTACTCGAGGATTTGTCTCCTGTGCTCCACTCTGAGTGACAGATGATGCCTGTTGATCAGTCTGGACAGAGAGAACAGACTCTACTCTCTGTTCATCTGCCTCTGTTTGCTGCTTTGGACTTGGTTCCTCTTGGTTTGGCTGGCTGTTTTCTTTCTCTGTTAAACTGGGTTTTTTGATTTCTGACAAACTCGTTGGTGCCTCCTGCTTCTCCTCTTGTGGGAGTGACTCCACTTTGTCCCCTTCCTCTGTTTGGTCTGGTGACTGGGTATCCTCTGATGCAGATGCTAGCTCATTCTGTAGCTGTTCAAGTTGTGTGTCTGCTGCAGGGATACTAGCCTGGGTTTGACTCAGTTTCTCTAACTGCTGACACTCTCCTGTGCTATCAGGGGACATCACCACTCTCTCATCTTCTATAGGACCTTCCTTCTCCTCATCTTCTTTCTTCTCTCCTTCTACACAAATGGGCTCAAGCTGGGGGCTTTTGGGGCTCTCTATTACCTCCTCACCAAGCTGCAATGCTAAAGCCTGCACTGGTGAGGAATCTGAAGGCAGGGCTGGTGCTTGTGGATTTGGATTTGTCAGTTCTAGGTCTAGAGTACAAGCGGTTACATCCTCTGCAGTTTGACTTGTAGACTGTGTATCTAGTGTGTGGGTCTGTGAAGTATTTAGTGCACACTCTGAGTGTGCTACAGGCCTCTGCTCTGTCAGTTTACAGTCTGTTGACAGAGCAGGAGAACGCTCCTTTGCGTCCTCCTGTGTCAGTTGTGTTTGTGTAGGTGTTTGAGGTGGAGGCTGAGGCGGCGTCTGCTGCGTCATAGGCTGTGCGTTCGTGTCTACCGGCTTCTTTGAGACCTCCTTAGTTTGGCAGGGAACTGCCGGTGCACTAATCTGGAGTTGTAGCTGCTGCTCAGGGGGGCTCTCCACCCGGGTCACCATGAAGATCTTATGACCCCTCCCCGGGCTTGAGACTGATATGCAGCGACCGGGAGATGGAGGGGTGCCGGGAGGAGCTGTGGATTCGGTGACAGTGATGCCAGAAATGACACTTGGCCCTCCAGCGGGTGAAGTCGATGGGGACGAGGACGTACGTGAGGCACTGAGGGGGGGCTGTGCAGCCCCTGTCTGGGTCTGAGGAGCAGTCTGGTTTGAGCGAATGGAAGAGTCTGATGCGGAGGAGGACTTTGTTACTACCTCCTCTTCCTCCTCATCCTCAGTGTCTGAGTCTGACTCCAGGTTCACTTGGGGAACATTCGTCTCAGAGCTCGCTCCTGACTGGCTGCTTGTCTGTCCTTCATTTCCTGTTGTGTCACCCTCTTCATCTCCCTCTTTCCCCGCTGTGTTGCTTCTCTCCTCTGATGCTGGTTCTTCCTCCTCCTCTTCCTCTCTGGTTCCATCCTCTGTGGCGATTTCAGCCATGGAGGCTGACTGCCTCATCTTCTGCTCAGTTTCTTCCTTCTCTTTAGCCAGGATGAAGTTCCTCTTGCAGCCGTTCTGGATCTCAGCCAGCAGGGCGCGCTGGGTCTCAATGAAGCTCTTCACCTGAGAGACAAAGAATGTGTCTCAAAAATGCAACAATAAGCTCAAGGATATCAGAACCATTCCTAGCAGTTTATTTTGAGCCAGTACCTTCCTTCCTTCAAACCACAATTTTCTTTTAAAGGAATCTCTCCACTGTCAGAAATCTGATATAGGAATAAAGTGCCCCCCAAAATAATATTAATATATAATTCTATATTGTATATATTGTCAACCAGTCGAATGACAGGACCAGAACAAAAGTTCTTAGTATTTCCTAAAACAGCTGGACACTGTTGTTTTTATCAAATGTTTTTCAAACAGGAGTAAACAGTGCTTTTGTTGGGGATTAATCTGAACTGTGGATTTGGTTCTCTACTGAGTATTTACAGCAGCAGGATGGTGTGTGTGGGATTGTCCCAAAATAAACTACAGTGCCTGTATTCATCAAAATAATGGAACACGTCACCTAGTGCAACAGTGTGACTCATTGATTTCTTCTCAATAGTTTTTGTACAAAAATGGAGCTCTGTGGCACAGAGGAATAAACTCTACTAGGCTTCAGATAACCAGACAATACTTGTCGGGAGGATCGGTTCATTGATGGTTTTAGACCTTTAATGGGATTTGCTGACGATAAGAAAAATAGAGAACATTGCAGGACTTACTCCTTAAGCCCAGAATTCAACATCTGCCTGGAAGGGTCAATTTGACTTTTGAATTTTGTCCATAAGGGACAAAGATCTGGGTCTGCTCAAACTGCCCAGGTGTAGCCTGTATCCTCTGTTTAGACGATATCTGGCCCTTTACCTCCTCTCCCCTTCCCCCTACCCCCATGCTCACAGTTTCTTTCTTGGGCTCCCGGTCGAGATCGAGACGCAGCAGAGAGGTGTTAACTTTTAGGGCGAGTGACAGAGCCATCAGTCCACCTGTCTTTATCTCATTCTCCCGAAGGTCCAGGCGCAGCAATCTGGGGCTCTCAGCAATGAATTCAGCCACAGCCACAGCTCCTACAGCACAGATGACAGAAAGAAAGAGGAGTCACAAGGTGCAAGACAGCGAAAAACCTCAGCAAACACTGAGCCAGGAGCACACAGGCACAAATTCCCACCTTCGCAGGACAGTTTGGTGGAGGCGAGGCCCAGTCTGAGCACAGAGCGGTTGGCAATCAGTCCGTCTTTCAGCTTGTGGACCCCTTCGTTACCCACTGAGTTATGGCCAAGATTCAGAGTCTCAAGACTCTGGGTGCATGGCTGAGGGAAACAACAGAAGAGAATGAAAAGCTTGCATAAGAAATCTCTATTTGTTTGTTAATTCTGTCAGTGCACAGGCTTATTGGTTACTCTTAAATGCCCAATATTACCATTTCATTGCATTAGGGCAACCAGCTACATCATGGTTATCTCCAAGGTTATAAATCAGCAGTCAGGACAGTCATGAGACATACTTTATCAGCACGGTTGGAGGTTTTAGGCCATTTTGTGTCCTGTTACATCTTACAAAGCTCAGTAATAAAAATTATCAGACAGATGTCTTGGAAGAGCTCAAAAATGCAGCATTTCATGTTCTAAAAGTAAAACAATCATGTGCCTCTAAGAATGAGACTGGACTGCTGTGTTATAATTCTCCATCTCATCTCAGATTGAATACTTTTATTTGGTCAAATCTTCCTGATCTTCAGTAATTACTTCACTTAAGTCACTCTCCTGATGATTAATGTTATATCCATTAAATATTGAAATGAAATTAATTTCACTTGAAGCTTCAAGTCCTGCCAATAAACAACTATTTTCATCTGCAAAAGCCGTCACTGTAATAAAGATCTGTTGTACAGATAAACTACTTAGTACTGGCAACTGTTTTCTGCATCAGGGACAAATTAGATGAATTGAACAGAAAGATATGTAAGTGGACATAAGTGGTATATTATGCTGATAATTGTAAACAGACATACATAAACATGAAGGGAAAATACAACAATAGCTATATGACCAATTAACAGTAAATAAACAAAAAGAAAAACACTGATCTCACTTAATCATTAATCACTGTTTCTTATTTAAACCTGTAATAACTGATTTTTTTGGCCACTTGGGGGCAGCAGGAAAAAGTTGTCAACACAGCACTGACTCATACAGTATCATTACCTTTTAAGTTGATAGGGAGAACATTATCATTAATTTGTAGCTGAGCTTCTGAACGCCTGGCAAATATAAGTGAAATACTGTCTGTCTTCAGCTGCTATATGCTCTAATACGTTCACCAACTAGTTGCTGTTTGGTGCTGGGAAGGTTTGTGGGTTTTTATTGCTTTGCTGCTGAAAACTGTATTATGAGAGCAGAGAGAGAGTGAATCAAAATGGTACATTTATGGACAAGACAGCCAAAGAAAGGGCTGAAAACATGTTGGGTGATACTTCTCTTCTTTCACATAGTTTTAACAATGTCACTTGCTACACTGCTCTAATAAAACTACTGATTATAGTGACTTTAAAGGCCAATCTTGTTTGTGAAAAGGGTGTGATTAAAATGAAATATATCACTAAAATCTGGCAATATTCAAACTTCAATATCACATTGTTCATGATGAACAAAAGGGAGTTTTTGTAGCCACTGCACTATTGTTTTCCCCTCATAAAACAATAGAAAATGATATGAGAATAATATGAGCAAGAATCATGCTGCAGTTGCTGCATTATAGTAATTCAATAATGTTATTTATGCCATGTTTGTAAAATGTTGTTTTGTTTACACAACAAAACTGCAACAAAACATGTAAACAAGCAGAAAAAAGTTTATCTAACTCTAACGAGGCTGTAATGACTCAGCAGTGTGGAAATGTAAATGCTGTAATTCTAAAACAATACACTGATGTCCCAAAAGGAAAACAGAGTGGAGGAGATAATGACGCTATCACTCAACAGCAGAAATGCGACAAGGCAATGACTTTAGTAATGGATAATCTATAATAGACTTGCTGTGAAATCAAACCAAGCTGAATTGTGGGAAATGGATGTGGCACTATGGCCTGAGCTCGCATCTGTTCACAGGGCGAGAGGTGACCGCAAAAAACGTCAGGCGTATTAATATGTGGAAATGTCCAATCCGACGTCATAACAACTATTTACACAGCACATTAATATCTACAAATACACCTGTCACTCTCAAGTTTATGCAAACAAATCAGGTTGCGGTTTCTCTAGTGAAATGCAAATATGAGTCACCCATTTAACTATGTAACAAATACAAAGGTCTTAATCATATTTGTTTTAAACAAGATCCTGCAGGTACAGCTACAGGTGTGCGTGCATGCTGCTGGTGTTGGTTGGATTGCTATCTGTCATTATTCCAGTGAAATTGACTTTTTTCATGAATAAACTCTATCCATTAAACAAACAAAACTTAAACCCGATGTAGACAAGACTGTGCTCCAGCTGTTGAACATGGAACAGATATGAGAAGGAGGGAGGTATAACAAACAGCAGAGTTCTATCATGACCACTTGTCTGATAGAGTAATGAGGAGAAAATTGAATTCTGCCTGCCCGAGCTACACAGACAGACAGCCACTGTTCTCCTCTTAAAACCTCTGATAAGTGTGTGTACAGACTGGCTTTATTGTCCCACTGTGTCTGTGTGTGTCTGTGTGTGTCTGTGTGTGTGTGTGTGTGTGTGTGTGTGTGTGTGTGTGTGTGTGTGTGTGTGTTTGTACCAGTGCAGCAGCGAGGTAGCCCATGCCGTTGTGTGTGAGCTGGTTGTTCCATAGCACCAAAGTGACGAGACCTTTCCTCTGCTCTTTTAGTCCTTCACACACGTAGGCCAGACCTGTGGTGACAAAAAAAGACATGAAAGAGAGACAGAGTTAGGTAGATGTTGCAGGAGGACACACTACATATTTTGATACATGGGGACATAAAATCTGGTTAAGAAACATTTTAAAGTATTCTGTTTGGGGTATTTCTCCTTGAAAACCACAAAAATACACATCACAACTTGTGTATCAGTTCTTGTAGTGCTCAGTCAGCATTAGTCAAAAACTGCAGCAGTATAAATTTGGCTTGGAAAGCCAAAATGAAATTATTATTGTGTGTGCTGTTAACCAAGTACAGATGACAAATTATGTTTGGTGGGAAGCATAGCCAAAAAAATATTTTTATCACTAAGACTGGAACATTATTATTAGCTCATTATCAGGTCTGTTTTGCAGAACCACCAACAGGGATATCTGAGAATGTTTGGCAACACAATGCTGTAAATCCCAAATAAACAACACAGCGATAACAACTAAACAATCTGCAACAGAACAATTACAAACAACAAAAAGAACAAGGTGTAATCCTTCCACTAACTTCTGTTTATTTCATAGCCTTAATAATAATTTTCTCCATTTAACTAAAACCAAATCATTAAACTTAATAAGACTGGGAAGCAGATTAAAACAGCTTCAGATTCTGAGAAGCCTGTCTTATCATACCAAAACAACAATGTGAACAGATGATAAAAATCATCATTGCCTTTAAACACCTCTGTCCTACAGCTGGTAAATACACAGAAGACACATTCTGAAGATATAAGATCTCACCCCTGGTGCTTTACTGGTTTGTACTTGGCACTATGCCACAGTACTTTATGTACATTATATACACATGTCTATAAGCAGATGACTTAATGACTGTTTAATGCACCTCTGCACAATACGTACATTGCTCATATTCTATTCTTTGCTTTACTGTGCTGTGTGTACTTTTGCTGCCCTGACCTTATTTCCTCACGGGGATCAATAAACTCTCTTTTTTATCAGATGTACACACAATATATACAAATCTTTTTAACAAAACAATCCCACCTTGAGAAAACATACACAGCTATAAAACAGTAATGCCACTGTTAAGTGTCTGTGTTCTATCACTGCTGCGTACCAGAGTCTAGGATGTGGTTGTTACGCAGATCCAGGATCTGGATGTTGTAGTTGAACTTGAGCAAGTTGCCAAGTTGGGCTGAGTCCTGCAGGCCAGTTGAGCTTGTTGTCTGCAAGGTACAACTCCCGCAGATTCATATTCATCTTGAGAGCCGTAGCTGACCAGAAAAATAAAACACACATGAAAGGTGAGGGAAGACAGGGAGATAGGAGCGAGAGAAGAAAAACAAACAAATTCAGGGATCAGGATTCTCTGACACTGAAGGTGTGGACTGGAGAGAGAAAAACCCTCTTGTTCACCCTTGTACGTCCTCTCCTGTCACCTCTCTGGCACTTTGCCCGTCTTACCCAGTAACATGAGTCGGTCTGCCAGACAGACCAGCATTCTCTAGGTGGAGGACTGCCAGGCTGCCACTGATCCTGAGTGCTCGCGCAACAAAGGGAGCTGAGTGGTCCAGCAGAGGAGTGTTGCGTGCATCAAGATACTGCAGAGAGCTCGTCTGAGGGGGAAACACCAACAGAGATACAATCAATTTGATATGCACAAATAAAAGTGCCAATATCAGGAGTCACAGTCCTGTGTAAAGTGCAATAAAATAACGCCACTACAGAGGCCAGGCAATCATACAAGTTAATTGCGGATCTTGAGGTAAGGTGCCTAGCACACACATTTTCCACCTCTGCATCCTTTACCCTCTAGTTGTATGCCTTTATCCTAATCCAGTAACCTCTCATTATTCATCATTATAGCTGCTGTAGTACACTGACGACAACTCCTGCTAAGAGCTTCATCAGACTTGATACATAAAACATTATCATTAAAAGACAAGGATGTGGTGAATGCGCGGCGAAGCCCAGATAAAGGCAATGACTTGCTGTTTTTTTTATCTGTTTAATCCAAGGTCTCACCTGAGGGATTCAAGGACAAGCTGCTGTCAAAGCATTAGTACATTAAGGTCTATTGGGCTTTGCTGAAATGAGCGACGACTTTTTTTTTTATCAGCAAGATACGACACAAACGAGCTGGAAGACACGTGTGCTGTCTCAAGGTGGTGTTTCATCAATCATCAGACACTCTGTGTTTGTAGACAGGGGAATTAGCTTCTTCCACAGTCATAGCTGTGATTACTGTGGTGCTCATAACATTTGGTGTTATTGTGTCATTAGTAACTGTGATTAAGAATTTGTTGTTTTCCCCTCTAGGATGGTGAGTAATGAACTGAATCTTTAAAAACTAATAAATAGGCCACAATATTAATAATAAAGACTGCAAAGTAATTTGTGGTTTAGCAAACAGATTGGTGTTGTTCACTGCTGGCACAAGCTACAGCACAGTGAACTTGAGTCAACTCTGCAATCCAGTGAAACAGACTGATTGTTCATTTACTGCATTTGGTTTAGGATATGGTTTTTACATGTATCCTCTCACACTTTCTCTTACACCTTAAACTACTGTACAGTATAAAATGATAAATAAAACTGTATAAAGTCTGCTTTATAGACTGGTTGTACTCTTCCTGTTCCTCAGACACGCAATCAACAGTTCTCTGACATTTGTTTGATTAAAAAAAAAAACACACACAGTGCAAACTGACCAGCAGCTGTTTGTATACATGTGTTTCTCACAAATTCAGCTTGAAAAGTGATATTTTAATGAGTGTGCGTGACCACCCATTTGTGTAACAGTAATAAGTGATGACTGACGTCAAAGTGCACTGTAAAGGGCAAGAGCTTGACTTTAGAGGAGCAAGGAAAGGCCAACTGTCATGTCAGAGTACTGACAGAAAACAGAAGCACTGCACCACACAAACTCAGTGATGAAGAACAGTGGAAATATTGGTTTTCTCCCCGTGGGCATGAAACAACAATTACAAAAGGAAGACTTAACTGTGAAGTCAGCAAACACCCTCTTAGAAATACTGAACAAAATTTGATCTTGAGGCTGAAGGAAACAAACACACTCAGACCAGTGCAGTTAATCAAACCTGTTTTTTTTTTTTTTTTAAACAAATGATTACTTTTGTGGTCCGTCCTCTAAGCTTCTGTTTTCATTGTATTTTGATTATTTATTTAATGACTTAGACTAATGTGGTTTTGTATTAAAGCTCTATTATTTAATTTTATGTTAAATGTTTTATGTAATATTTTCCCTCTGCAGATGATGCTATCCACTGCAGGAGAGGATGAACTCTCACCTTTCTCATCATGTGAGCTGCAGCCTGCCATCCCCGCGTGCCGATGTGCTTGTTGAAGGAGATGTTGAGATGCGTGGCTGACTCATAATACTCTATCATGTCAAAAAGAGCAGATGCACCCTGAAAAGCAAAATGAAAAGATAAATATATATGAACTTTTAAACAGTTTACACAAATCTCACAGTCAAAGCTCTGAAAGAGATGTTACAAGATACAGTCTGGAGTAGCTGTTGTTGCCAGGGTAACAGTCCCTCAGGATAATTGAGACCTGCTGAGGTGTTTCCGTGAGGGTGAAGAGGCACCTGTCTGGGCTGCTGTCTACTGTTATAAAATAAATAAAATATATGAAATAAAAAAATGAAAACGGACAGTATAACAGAAGAATTCAGATGCTTTACTTAAGTGAAAACAAATATACATCATCTATCAATTGACTTGTCTGACATATTATGTCATATTATATCACAAATAGTTATGAATGGTAAAAATAGTGACTGAGTATCAAAACATTTGCTAATTAATTTTATGCTGAGTAATGGGGTTAAATGCTAAATGCTACTCTCTAGAGGAAATGTGACGACTGTCATTAAAAGGCTGAAAAATTGTATTAAAATAACCGGTGTGTTCAAATTGCAGAGCACAAAACCCTGTTTAATCAGGAGCAGGTGCAGGACTGCAGTGAAATGTCAGGTGATGCGGGATAAGGTCAAAGAGCACTCATGTGATCACAGTGTAATCTCATTTTGTTTGGTGATGCTCCATCTCTTCCATCTATCACTGATACACTGACTCAGGAAAGGTTTTAATGTGGATGCCTGTTTATTATTGTTTTTGGCATTTTTTTTAATGTAATGTCATAGCATAACAAATATTAGCATATTACTACCAGAAACAATTGCTGCTGGGTCATTAGCGCTCATGCATGCATTCTGTGTCCCTCGTGTGTTTCACTCAGCGACACTTAAAAGCAAAGTTACACACCAACAAAATCTTCAGTGTCTGATGACATTGCTTCTGTGCTGCTGGTTTCAGGATATGAGGCAGATTAAAAATGTGAGTATGGGTGAATTTATCCTCTACGGAGGCTGATGAGCTCTAACAAAATCAGACAGACTGCTGCAAAGCGTCTCATAACCTTTTCCCCTTTGTGTGTGTGTGTGTATACTAAGAGACATTACTGAGTATACACAAGTGTGTTTATCTACAGGGTGGGGGAAGATGAGTCACATCCAGCCCAATAAAACCAGCCTGTGTTAGTGCTCCACATGCCTGCTCCTCCCCACGCTTCTCCATCTCTCCAAAACTATTTTTCTCCTTTCATCTTCCCATATCATTCCTTACAAGATGGCACTACTGCAGATATGGGGCTCTGCCAAATCAAGCCATCTACTGTATTTCTTGCTCACACCCACTTCAAAGAAGAACCCATCCTCTCACATCCTTATTCAATTCCTTTTCTATCCCACCTTCCTCCATTCTTGCCTCAACCAGCAACACTTCCTCAATATTTTCTCCTTTCAGCTTCTCATTTTATCTGAGCCAGAGGCGAGACACTTGTCTCAGACCAAGATGCTGCTCTCTGGTGATTTAGTCACTGACTTATTCAGCTACTTCATTCACATTTCCGGGGCAGCGCTCCATGTCCGGTGAAAAAAGTGCATATGTCACTCTGCATTTGTCTGGATTATGCTCTGGTGCGTGTGTGTCTAAGCAGTCTATGTATTTTCTAAAGTAAATATCTGTTAAACAAGCAAAGAATTGGTCATGAATGTAACTGTTTGCATTTTGCTTTGTGTACATATAAGACTTGTCAGGTACACCAGAATTCAGTACATTTCTATCCACTTATTTTTCTGTGCATTTTCAATTTTTGCACAAAAAACTGGATTGGAAATGCTTCAAATGAAAAGTTTTGAAAAGTTGCTGTATTGATAAAACGATGATAAAAACGATGGAAATGACTACTATTGTGACAACTTTTTATAATTATATAATATATATATTTTTATACTATTACTACTACTTTTATACTATTTATTTTGTATGTTTTAAGATTCATTTAGTATATGTTTAGAGAACTATTTATTTTTTATATGCTGCTAAATGGAGATGTTGCTGAACTAAATTTCGTTGTATCATTTCTCAGTTAATGACTATAAAGTATCTATCTAATCTATCATGACAATGACACTCAGCTGCTCAAATATCATCAAGCCCACAAGCATCTCTGGGGACAAGACTACAATTATCCGACCATCAGTGTGCTGAAAAACAGCAGGCGACCATGGTCTAAATTAATTCAGTGGTTAAAGGATGAAAGAACTGACATGGCTTTGCCAGACAGGAATAAAATAATGAGCAGTAATTAAAGTGACCCTTCCTACCCTAAAGAAATGTATCTTGTGTGAGTCTGGCAAAAAGGAGACCCTGAGTTTGTGTTTGATACAGTGCTGTGCAGTATATTTGGAGGTCTGTGTGACAGGAAGTGGTCAGGGCCTGTGTCCTTCTGCTCTACACTGCAGTGCTGTCTATCTGTGCATGTCTACAGCCCAAAAGTCCCTAATGGTGTTTACACAAGAGGACATCTGGAGTAATCAGAAAAATCCCATGGCAAACACTCCACATCCTGCCAGGGCAGTAAGAGTGAAAAAGAGGATCAGAGTGAGACTAAGGGCAGAAACACAACAGAGACAGAGGGTGAACAATACCAGAGAGGGAGAGAGACAGAGACAGATTTTTTTTTTTAAGTGAGATCGTCTTACATCTTCATCCAGGTTGGTCTGCTCCAGGTCTATCACTTTAAACTGGACTCTCTTCAAAATCTCTTCCAGAGACTCACATGCTTTATAGTCCAGCTTCTCTCCTAAAGACATACATACCTCTGGTCAGTTAACCATTGTGTGGCAGCACACAGTATCTCATGACATAAAACAATATTCTCACCACAAGTTACATTTATAGATGACTATGACCGTCATGCTGTTGTTTTGGCGCTTACCTTTTAGATCTAAGCATTCATTTCGCTGTGTTAGGTCTTTCAGTTCCTACAGAAACAAAAAGAAGCAGTGTCAGTAAGAGCTTGTTAATTTCCCCATGGAAGCAAACTTTGCTTTTTGCATGTTGAAACTTTCATATCACACAGGAGGAAATTTGATAAATGAGTACTAGAGACAAAATACAGTTCTTGTGTAAACTAAGATAAAACTTTGCTGCAAAGAAAAAGCATTGGCAGGACCACATTAGCTAAACTCACTCCTGGTGAGTTCCCGTTATATCATTGTGTTAGTACCATTGGTAAGTTTTGGAACGTAAATGCATGGTAACTCCCAGTGATGGAAACTTTGATAGGAGCAGTGTATTAGATAAAGAATGGCCTGGTCATTTTAAATGCTGGTTTTTCAACATAGGTGGGCCAGTCTGTAGCAGTGAAGCTTTGCTAACTTGGTGCAAAATACATTTTTTTCCTATAACTAATTCACAATAAAATGCTCTCCCTGGTTCACTAGTGAAAAACTCTTAACATGAGACAGAACAGCTGGAAATATTTAGCTTGCATCAGTAGTAACTGATGTGTAACATCTGACAGTGCTCAGTAAACTGAAAATATAGCTGATATCTAAAGTATGAATGGAAACACTAAGTGAAGCGAAACTCACAGACACAGAGACTCAGTTAGAGATTACAATGAACACAGAGACTTTTAAAAAGCTGTGATTCCTCCCCAGTTTAGTTGGAGACACTGCCTGAGGATGGAGGATGTTCCTGGGTTTGCCTGCATATGACGCACATGTTCACAGCTGGGCAAGACTCAGTGCCATTACAGCAGCCTGACGCTAACACACTGAAACACGGTTTAAAATGTGCCTTCACTGTTCAGATGTTGAGCCAATTTTATGCTGCAGCTGATTTTTCAATGTCATCAATATCTCATCTGTCCTGTGATGTAGTCACCACAGCGTCACAGATCAAAAGGTGGAAAGTCATTTCACCTCTTGCCCTGGTAAATCACCCGACCATCCACACACACATAAAAACATACAGAGTGCGGCCCTCTAAACTATGTACTGGCAAATCCCTCTCTCCAGTTGACTGCCTGACCCATTCAGCATGAACTCCATAACCTCTGTCCTCCGACCACCACTTCTCTGTGTGTGGCTGAACGTACAGATGCTGGTTTCCTGCATGACTCAACAGGCCCCAAACACATGATCACGTTATGTGACAAACGCCACATCAAAAAAGCTGTGTTGTCAAAATAAAAACCGAAAGAAGCACAGTGACACTAAATCATGTACTGCAGAGTTATAATGATAATTGTGAAACTGACTGAACCACTCATTTAAGGTAGTATTTTAATTTCAGTTTAATTTAAACAGTATTTTCTTAGTGCATTTTGTGAAATATGGTTTAATCGTAAAACTGGATGTTCTTCAGTATCTGGATGGTGTTGACTGTACAAACACAAGCAGCACATTTTGGACAATTTAACAGCAAGTCAATCTTCACCTACAATTAGCTTGGGCATCTGTCAGTGAGAATGACTTTATCAGTGTAAATACCTTTCTGACAGAGCTGCCAGAGCCCAAAATAGTCCATGACACATAGTGAGCCCAGGCATGAGTGATGTGTATGGGTGTGAGAGTGTGTGTGTGTGTGTGTGTGTGTGTGTGCGCTGAGGGTGGACTATACTGTGTTCATTAAATGCTGTGGTGACTCCATTGTGCCTGCATATTAGATGTACTGGGACTGACTCAAATGCTTTGAAATGTCAAAGCTTCACCTGTTGCCACAGTTCTAATGCTTGGTTTTTGTTTTTAATTATTTATATTATATACACATTACCACCCCAAATCCCCAAAAAGTGATTCATCATTCATCAACATTAATTATTAATAATTATTCCAGAGAGGGCACTTAACAGTAGTGATAGTTTTGCGCGTCATGTGACGCAGTGTTACCAGCTCAGACACTGGGATGTTGACACATGACCGTAAGACAGCCTTACAAGTTACAACTAAGCTATGTGGAAAAATTCAAGTGTCTGGAATAACGTTCAAATTTGGGAAGATGATCCCCAAATATTCAAGTACCAGATATGACAAAGGAAACTGGCAAATCACGAATCTAGAAGGAGTTTTGGAAAATCATCTGAAAACTCTAAGTAACAGCTGGGCCGTCTTGCAAATGCCAAAAGTCCTTTTTCCTATTATGGCTGATGTTGGTACTACTTATATGCTAACCTTTCCAGATGGTATCACTTCAATGCACATATAAGTAGTCCCACAGGAATTATCTGATTCAAAGTGTGCAAATCAGTTGTGTTTGGAGAGGCCTTAAAAAAAGACTTGTTGGCCCAATGACATCTGTAGTCTGGAAATGTGGACTTTGGAGGGTCCAGCCGTTATACTGGGACACAGCCTACATGGCCTCTGAATGGCCTCCATAATGCACAGCATAATATATCTGTTTTTTTCTGCTGCAGGAGCACAGCATGTGTTGATATAGATTTGGAAAAAGATTTTGCATATCACTTTATATACAGTATATTCCCTGTACAATATGAGTCACCACCAGCATGTTTCTGTGTATTCACAGAAATCAAGAGTGCACCCATACTGCATCTAAGACATTGCATAATAGGGAAACCACTTGTCCCAGGGGGAACTGCAGCAGCAGAAATGTGACACAAGGCTACCAAGTGTCCAGTTCTTAAGAGTCCAGTGGGAGTTACTGCAGAGCAGGCATTCAACAAGCTGCTGCTAAATAGCGACCCTTATAAACACACAGACACACAAACAACTGGGCAGAAATGTACATAATCTGTAGGGCCCCTGGCAGGCTGCCACGTGTATAGTGCAGTTGGACTCAATAAAGAAAGCATTTAGAGTGAAAATGGAAAAAACAGTAAATAGCTGAGCTCCTCTTGCTAACCCCCTCTCACTGGTCAGCCATTCGGTGTGACTGGCTTGTTTATGTGGCTGGTTACTGCAAGGATGACTAAGCAGAAATGAGAGGGGGATGTAGTGGACCAAAAGACTACAGTGGAAGGGAGGGAGAGATGAAGAGAGGCCAGACATCAGCAACCATGAGCAATAACAAAAAAGCAGAAAATGAGGGTAGGGAGGGGTAGAACGTTGGGACAACTCTGTGATGACAAAGATTCTCAGGTTCGGTCAACTCCCAGTGGAAATGTACCCAGACCATAAGACTAAATGAAGCTTGTGGCAGCAGCTTAGCACAATGATGTGCATTTCCACAAGTAGCTGAGATGTTAACAGAGCTTCTCTCTATCAGCTGACCAGGCGTGTGGGGATTTCTTTGCACAGTCTCTCGAATCACCAATGTGTTTCCAGCTGGGGCTCACTTTCCCTCAAAATCATCACTCACGCTTGGAGACACACCTGCAGGTACAAATGTGCAAATCACTAGCAGAGAGGCCCAGTTAAGGTTTTATGAGCATGTGCTGCAGCGACTGTGCAGCAGTACAAACAAGAGAAAGTGCTAATGTGTCCCTGCTGCAAAGGCTAGCACTGATTACTCCTCTGTCCTGTCAGTCTGATTAGAGGGGAATCATTCCCAATCAAATGACAAGCTGACAGACAGGCTCCCATATGTTTGCATACACTCAATTTGAGTTATCAGATCCAACATTAAAATTTCCAGTAATGGCTGGGGCTTTTATTTACCTGCAAAAAAGAGAGCTCCAAGTCCTAACTAAAGGCAGACTCTTATTTTTACATGCCATCATTTCTTTTGACACAGTCACATGAAACATATTACTTTGATACACATATATTGTCAAAAAAAGTACAATTACAATTATAGTACATAGTCCATGGTCACTGGAAATTACATGGTCAGTTTTATTGTCTAGAGGCTGGACAAACACCACTTGTCTCCCCCTTAGCCCACAAAGAAACAAGAAACCAGAAACCTGCTCCCATTGCTTCATGAGAACTCTGCAAACAGGCCTCTTTATTCAGACATACCTGCCATAAAAGTAACATCCACCAGTATCAGGTTTAAAACTGGGTGAAAAGTGGACTGCTTATGAGGGGGGTTACAAAAGGCCCTTTTTGTTTTTTCTGCCCAGTCATTCATATTTCCTCTCCTTTCTGCTCTTGGTGATACAAACACATATCACATTCAGTAGAAACAACACCCACACAAGGAAACATTTGAACATGTGAACAATCACAATACAGATCAAGCATGTGCACCCATTCATGTACAGAGACATGAGGTTGGAAGAAATATAAAAACAAACAGCCCTGAGGCTTTCCCTGCTGGATTTGAAGAACTGCTTATACAGAGGGATTATGGGACACATGACTGTGCTGGCTAACCCACAAGAGAAGAAAAAAAAGAAGAAAAAAAGAAGAAAGACATGAAACACCCACCCTTGCTGAAAAAGGAAAAAGGCCCATCTCTACTGGATACTCATAGTATTCAGGATAGGTATAATGGATAGTCATGCAATGGTGCATCATGTAGTGCCCTCAAACCACATTAACAGGCTACTGAAGTGTTTTCATCACCAGAAGAAAAGGTTTGGGATGTAATTCTTGGAACTAAATTTTGTTTAACCTCACGAACAGGAACCTTCACAATTACAAAGAAGTTTTGGGTGGAGCCACTGGGACTTCCTAACTGTTCACAGGCTGCTACTTGTCCAGCTCCTGGCTGCACAGTGCAGCCCAGTGCCCAGAGCTCACAAATGGAGGACTTCCTATTGTTGCATATGTCCAGCCTTGTGATATATATTAAGTTTTTTTTTTTTTTAGCCAAAGTCTTCAAATAATGACTGGCCATCATCCAAAACCCAAACATGTAAGACTAAGTAAATCACCAAATATTAACACTTGGGGAGCTACCTGTGAATTAATGTGATTTTTGACTAAAAATGGCTTAAAATGATTTTTCCATTAACAAAATTGTTCCTGTTCAAAAGATCTATTGTGAGTAAAGGATTAACAGAAGAACTTATCAACGATAATGTGCGTTGTTTTACAGGAGGTGAAAGCACAAAGGACTTGCACATCTTTACAAAATCACAGTTTTTTTTGATGTTTCAACAAACACAATTGTCTTTTTGGGCGTGAATCTGGTCAGGGATCATTTCTTTGTGAGTGTACTTATGGTTTTTGCTGGGGCAACCTAACAAATCTTTTACCATCAAAAAACAGCTGAGGGCAGCTTCATGACAGCAGTGTCTGTAGTGACAAAGTCTGCAGTAAAGGGAAACTGGACACATCAAATTGAAGTGAAAAAAGGGAAAAAAGCAGGAGCTCAGCAGACTGTGGCTGTGATGGCTTTTCACTCTGCCAAGAGATTTAGGAGGGGATTATGACGTTCCACAAGAGGTGGCAAATAACACAATTTCAAGTTGAAACTGGCCTCCTCATTCATCACCTTTTCTCTGACACTGTTCTCTGCATCTCTTCAGTGGGTGCAATTAATATTTTCTTTTCCAAAAACAGACAAATCGAATTACAAAACTGTCAACACTCTGTATGAGAGAAAAAAAAGACAAAAATCTAAAGAAACTACATGGTTAGTACTGTGCTGGCCAGGTCAAGTTTGTGTTAGGTTGGGCCTTACCTGTATCTGTTTGAGCACTTTGGGTATAGGTTTACAGTTGAGTTTCTGACAGGCCTGTTTGTAGGAAGAGAGGATCTCCTCCACCGTCACATTCTGAGCTGCAAACACAAAAGATTAAACAGGTTAGGATTGGTTTTATTGCTTTGTTTCTTTGAACACATTTGCCACCATGTAGAAGGTAAACAAACACACTCAAAAAAGAAAGAATCAGAGTGAATAAAACATGATACCAAGTATGTCCCTGTACTGTCTCATATTTATTGCTACTCTCCATTTATTATATTTGTATTTTGTATTTTTAGTTCTATATAATAAAGCTGCAAAGTGCATGCTTACATGCATAAAAGATACTGATCCAATTTAACTGTAGATTTACTCCAGTTTAAGTGCATGACAGCTTTCCTTTGATGGTTTCCTGTAGCATTTTGTTTAATATGGCAGAAGGTTTGGATGGGCTCTCTTCATCTCCAACAACACTGAAGTTCAAAAGTACCACTTTAAAAGGTGTGTACAGTTGGAATTTGAGCCTAAAATACGTGCAGAATGCAGAATGCTTTTAATCCAAAGCAGCTGTAGTCACTTGTAGTCGCTTGCTGGTGTATGTTGTCATGTCATTAGGTTAACTGCAGCCTATTTATTTTGTAAGCTCTGCAGTTCACTTGCAGGTCACTCGCTCATGAAGCTGTTGTGGCAGTGACACTAGTGTAACAACGTGCACCAGTGGTTCTGACTGCCACCATTTGAGGAACAAACAGATGAAACGTGAAATGGATTGGGTTTTACAGAGCTGAACCCTTGAAACATGGCTGAATCTACGCTGATGCAGAGCCTGCAGTTTGGCTCAGTGATGTCTACACTCTCCTGACAGAGAAGATCAGAAATTGTAACCCCTTTAAGGGCTCCCCTACTTAAGTAAGCAAAAAGGACGTATTGTTTGTGATGTGTTTGTGTGTGTGTGTCAGCCGCCACTGCCATCCCAGACTGTTGCAGGGGCTAACTCCAGTCAGGTGACTAGGCAACATTCAAACCCACTGTTCTGGCTGAGAGTCTCTGCTGAGAGATGAAGAGAGGCACTCAAGCCGAGAAAGACAGAGAAAAATAATGACAGAAACAGTGAAGAAAGAAATAGTGCACGTACGTAGGAATTCAGAGGAGGCCAGGACATCAAATTACATTAACACAAATACGATGACATGCTTTCTACTTGCATTTGGTACTGATTTTAGGCCCTATAAACATAGTCAGATAAATACATTCAGAGTAAGCAGTGTATGCTGCTACAGTCAGACAGAGCCCAACCTATGTATCTACAGTGCTAACAGTACAGTACTAACACATGAGGCTGGTGTGTGTGTCTTTATCTGGCTTTTTGCTGCAGTCAGCATTTTGATTTCTCTCACCAAGGTGAGAATTTGTCCGCTTAACTTTTCCCTCAGCTCTCTCTCCACTCCCCTTTGCCCATCAGTTTAACTCAACATCTCAAGATTACCACCGACCAGAGATGTGAAATTATCAAAATAATCATAAAACCTTTCTATTTTTTTCAACACAAATAGTTTCAGTAATGCCTTGGATGTAAACATCATGTACTGCACTTATTCTGAGATGTCTCTTCTAAAGTAGTCACATGATAACCTGCTAATAATCCTGAGATAGAGGACACTGCTGTCTACAGCAGTGTGCAGATTTGGTTGGTTGAGTCTGTATGTCTATACGTTTGTACAAGCACAGGTCAGAATGAATAACCTACTGGTGGGACAAAGAGGCAGTTCAAAACCTGCATGAGCAGCCATGCATGTGTGACCGACTGTGTTATTCACTGTCTCAATGAAACTCACCAACGTCAGACTAGGGCGGAAAATTACTACTAGAGACCAACACTACGCTGAGTCTGAAGTAATGGTGTGTGTGTGTGTGAGACAAAAGGAAAGAGCGGGTCAGTGCCACATGAATACAGCGATAATGGCTACGACACATCTTTCGCTTACACTTCCACAAGCCACCAGGGCGGAAACCAGTCTGAGCTTTGATTCTACAGCAGGTCTCTCATACATACTCTATATGTACACACAATCACAAAGTTTGTTTCAATGAAGACATGCTGACTGCTAACATCCATCATCCATTCTAGACTAAAACTCTGTGCACAAAAGCAGAAATGTGCCCAAGTACTCCCTGCAACACAATTCTAAAGCAGCATCTTCACATCGTTTTGTTTTATAAATCTCAATGCACAACCAACTTTAAAAGGCATCACACAAATGTCAGAGTGAGCCATAAATGGTCATGTGCTCACCATTAATCAGATGTTTACACATAAATACCTCTGACTGCTCCACCAGTCTTGTAAGCACAATTTCACTCACTGCTGAACCATGTCTGATGATAGTACAACAAGCAGTGGGACAGTTATGAATGTCTGTTTCCCTCTGTGCTGTAGTCTTCATTGCTGCCAACTTTGTGCTACCTCTGTGAAATGCTCCTTCCTGCCAGCACCATGTTGTATGTTAATGCTACCTCACCCTGACCCTCCACTGTGCAGGGAACCCATTCAATATGAATCGCTGGATGAGAACCCTCATCTGTCTTTAAACCTGCCAACACAGCCAGTGGTTTCACTCCTGGGAACTGAACCCTGGGTCACTGGCTGGGAGCTTCACTCCTGCCCAGCCCATGTGCCTAACAAATTTCTTCACTCTAATTACGGCTGTACAACGTAGCCAGCAACCACATGCAGCACAATGCTGCTGTTAAAAACAGGACAGATCCCATGCTTGCACGATGATAGTCTTTCATTACCTTCAAGCCTTCACTTCAGTCACACAAAAATTCCACACATATCTACATACGCTGGGTTATAGAACAGACTGCATGTCAATTACTAAGAGGTCTATTAAGAATGGCTCATCTTTGATGATTGGTTAATCATTTAAGACAACAACAAACAAAACATCTGATGCCTCCAGGTTCACCAATGACTGTTTTTTTGGTATTGTATAAACAAAACAGGACATTTGATTGCGCAACTTTGTGCACAGGGATATTATTATGGGCATTTTTCAATATTCTCTGATGTTTGATAGACCACAAGGTTAATCGGTTAATCAATAATGAAAATAAGTCTGAGTTGAAGCCCTGGAAGACACACAGACAGATGTTCTTTAGTTTGTATAAAACTGCAAGTGTAGCAACACATTACAATTGAGGCCTCTGTAGAGACTTCGTTCAAGCAAAGCCATGACACTAGTCACATACTATATGTCAGGGAAACAAACATTTTTAAATAAGTTTCCGTCTTTTGCCAAAATTGTGATGAGTTTCTGGGAGTCCAGGATGTCTCCATCTTCTTTTTAATTCTTTAAAGTTTTGCTCTGTATCCATGATGCAGAGTAGTCCTTTAATCAAAAAAAGCATGTTAATAACTTGCTGTGGTGGATTTAAGGTGAGGCTCTCCATCACTTATGCAACTTCTAGGGTTTCACTAACATCTCATGCTGTTAAATAACTAAGAATTTTCTGGAAATAAAGTGCCACTCTCCAACTGGTACATTTTAGCAGGGTGTTTTTTTAATTTATTTGACCCACTTAATCCTAATTTACATTTGTGCCTTATCTACAAAAAATATCTGGACACAGTTCTGTGGATTTAACCTAAATGCCCCTGCTTCCTAATATGTAAGAGTGCAATCTTGTGAAATTGTACAGTACAGTACAGTGTGTACGTTCCAGTGAACACTGTGTCCTTGGAAAAGTGTTATTGTGCAGACTTGCTGTGGAGCAAGTGTGTGTGCGTGTAAACACTTCCTGAGGGAAGGTGGGGTTTGGGGAAGGGTGGGGGTGTGTGGAGGTTCCCATGCTTACTACACAGTATTTTCACACACAGGTCATTAATTAGAGAAAAGAGATGGGGAGGTGAGCGAGTTAGAGACTGAATAAAGCAAGAAGATGGGTCCATTTGTTTTAATGAAAAAGTAGGAAATAGTGAAAAAGAGACAAAGCAAGAAAGGAAACCAGTAACAGAGCACAACTTAGGAGTCAAATGCCCTGTTAAATAAAAGTAAGAGATGTGAGCTTCAGGGCTGCAGGATAATTAAGAGCTGGGCTACAGCTGTTGTCTGCATTTCTGCTTGCTCTGTCTTTCTTTTATTGCACTCCCTCCAGTGCTGCTGGTACATGTATGGAAGGAGTGGTGATGAGGAGGTACGCAGAAGGGGGAAGAGAGGGAGGAGAAACGACTGCTCCAAACAACATCTTTGAAAACCAGGTTACGAGGAAATAGAAAGCTGATTATATGCACCGTCAAAAAAATATATGATTACTCTGAACTTAAAAAAAAAAAAAAAAAAAAAAAACCTCACTAAAAATCCCACTTTTTCCTCTGAGAGAGAAGACACTAGACTCCCAAGATCACTGAATATATCATTGTCAACCAGCTTAGGTTCTGGTCAGAATTCAGTGGCAACTCCTCAAAACTTGTCGCGCTCTGCAACTTGTCGAATATTATCTCATAAATCCAAGTTAAGCTGTCAGGGAATACATTTCCTTTGTTGCACTGCACCATCCTAAAATTTGCCCTAACCACCCCTTCAATAGACAAAACCAGCTCTTCATGTTGTACTGAGGGGGAAAAAAAATCAAAAAGGGCAGGGCCGCTGCTTTAAAAACACCCTGGATTGAGACTTCAGGCGTGGAGAAGACAGGGAGAGGAGACGATCAAAGAGCGAAGAGAACTTGTTCATCTCTGCTCTGACTCAGTGAATCTGCCTAATGACTCAAACGAGCAGCACACTCCTTTTCTCATTGTTACTGTTGTTGGCCACCATCCACTATATAACACAACAACACACACTAAATCACTTTCTGCTGCCACTGCTGATCGTGTGAGCAAAATAACAATAATAAAAGAGTCACTTAACTAACATTATAAAATCATACAACACTGAAATTCAGAAAATGTTGTTTAGTTGCTGACAAATGAATTAACAATACACAATAATATCATAGAACTCTTCAGCTTTCAAATAATTTCACTCACATTCTTCCCATCATGAGTTAAAAGGCAGTCAATAGGAAATCAATGCAATCAATCAAAAAATATATGGTCATAGTATGTCAGAGATTGGGAAATCAATTTATGATAATCAGGTTTGCTGGAGTATACTCCTCCAGCACTACGCTGTGTCTGCTTTAACTCTACCCTAACAAGTTCTGGCTCTGGTGTATCTGTGCTGCAGCGCACAGCCAGTTGGATTGGTATCTTGGGGCGAGGAAAAACTGCAGGCAATGAGGGAGGCCTACCTACCATAAATCATAAATCAATTACTTAAGCTGAACAACTGGCAGAGCTGCAACAAGTCAAGACACATATGTTCAGAGCAGAGAGCTGTACTCACAATACATTTTTTCTTTAAGTTTTAGGCACTGAATGAGAGCAAATGCTCAGTTGGCTAAACCTGCTACTTCACTTCCACACCTTAATTGTCTTAAAGCTATAAAGCACATGATGAGATCAGTGAAAAATTAACACGTCATTTTACTGCAACAATGGCAGGCAGATTTCAGAGCAGTAACTTCAAATGGTACACCTGAGGTTGCAGCCAGCTTGGGGAATTTGACCTACAACTGCTGTAAAATAATTATTAGCTATTGTATTGATTCATTTCACCACCAAACTGCTCCACATCTTGTCCTGTATGTGTAATACATGTCGTATATTGACCTGATTTGTGAAAACTTGTACTAGGGACAGATCATTTTGGCCTTTGCAGAGCTTTCCCATTTCTTTATCTACCATTCTGCCCTTCATTGGCACCACATTTCAGTATGATGTAGTTCAATATAACATCCATCCATTTTCTAAACTGCTTAACCAGTTTCAAGTTCCAGTTTAAGAGGGCTGGAGCCTATCCCAGCATGCACTGGGCAACGGGCAGGTTCACTCTGGACAGGTCTTCAGTCTTTGGAGGAGCCAGGGTAGCTCCCATGTTTCTGATGTCAGACAGGGGGTGTGGGGTGCGGGTAGAGCAATTTCCCACAATTTCTGATATTCACACCCACTTTACACAGTGATTGGCAAGCTGTGTGGAGGCGACAAAGCAGACAGGATTTCAAATCCTGTCTCTATCTTTCTTTTTCCATTTTTGAATCAATTATTGGTCACTTTTCATGTGCACAATTGAACAAGCACAATAAATGCCTTCCCTTACCTGGAGAGACTGTTGGAAAATGTGTGCCATTATTTCCATATTTAAATAATATCTCATCTTCGCCCTCTCTGTGACGGCCAACTTTTCACTCTGCCTTCACGTGTGGATGTTCAGATCAGGTATAAACACTTCTGCCTTATGGCATGGCCTTTACATTGCTACCCTGTAAACAACATGTTATTGTACCTGCACAAAAAAATAACATTTATTCCAATATCTATTGTTCCTCTTATTTCCCTGTCATCAAAAAATTATGCTTCATTATTAAATGCAGCAGCTAAAAATAAAAGACTTCTCTCCTCCTTTGTAGCTGCACAACATCATAACACTATTGCAGTCAAAACCTCTACCGCCGCCCACAAAAGGTCAAAACAGATCAACCCAGAGCGCCCACAGTGTGAGCGTGGGCTTTGGTACCAGACTCAGTTTGTGCTAGCCGTACTGGGATAGATGAGTGGCCCGTTGTATGAATGTTCCCTAAACCTGTTATCATCTCCATGACAGGCTATTATATGAGACACAAAGTCAGGAATTTCAATTTGATGCTCCATAGTATCCACTTTTTCCAGAGCAGTTACCTGTATAACATGAGGTGGGAGGCTATTTGTTGCGTGATAAAGCACAAGCATTTGTTGGCGTAAGTGATCGATAAACAGGCTAAGGAAATTAAACATGCATATAAGGGATGCACACAAAATGTAGCATATTTCATTGTGTGTATAATGGCTTAATTCAAAACATGGAGTGGATGTAGGACTGTGAGGATTTTGGGGATTGTGAGGTAAGAGGTTTGTGAGGGCTTGAAGTTCTGCCCATTTTTTCCCCCAACATTCACACCTGGCCAGTTGCAGCAGAAACAGTACAACCATTGGATTGTTAGTTTTGGAAAGTTACAAAATAAACTGGGCAACACCTCCCTTCCTCTGAACTTCTGAAAGGAGCTTTCTACAGTTTTCAGACTTCTTTAAAAACATCTAAAAGAACATGTAATGGCCCTGAATACTTTCTTATGAATCTCTTCAAAAGCACTTGATGTTGAAGCCAAACCTCTAGAGCCCGTGTACACACAATTCTTATCTTACAAAGTGATGAAAAAGAGCTAGCACCTAACCTACCTAAAAGCTGCTGTCATAAGAAGGTGCTGAATAGATGTAGACAGCCATCATCTTAGGACAAAATCACTCTCTGCCAGCTCTTTCTCCACATTTGCACAACAAATGATCATTTTAGAGATGCTGTTTACTGCACAGAACCAAGGATAAGTAGAGTAAGGTTATGAATGAATTCTTGAGAAGGCATTCAAGTAAAGTCTGACCCTGTTTGTGTACATGTCAGTGTCTGTCTCTCCTCCTCAGCCTTGCCATCTTTCTACCTTCATTACTCATTCTTTGTCTAGCTAACAAGAAACAAAGTGCAAACACACAGTCTGCAGGTGCTGTGCTTTTCCCCTTACTCCAACAACAAGGAGGAAACAAGCAAAGACAAGTGTTTGCATGTGTGCAGAGGAGGCGGCGACTCTATTTGAAGAGACAGACAGACAGACGACTGAGAGGCCTGGCACAAAAAGAGGATTCCATTGAAAATTTTCGACTTTCGCAACATCTTAAATTTCTTCTGTGCGGCATGTACTGGTTTCACTAGTTAAGAATGATACAGCACATTCTGCATGTGCTGAAGACTGTATAAGCCTCAGTCAAACTATCATAGATAAACACCTGACCTGCCATCTGCACACATCTGGAAAAGACAGCTGAGGTTTCAAAAATGTAACGTTACATAACAACACACTGAGAGAAAGGACTGTTACTATGGAGGACCACCAGGTATCATGGAAATAGTAACACAATTTCTGCATCAAACATCATTGTTTTCACTTGTTTTGCCAGTGCAAAAGGCAGTGCCACGGGGAGGCTGAGTGGAATGGCTAAAAGCAGTAAATGACTACGCAAATGGAAATGCTAAAAGGTAAAGGAAAAGCAGAAGGGAAATGGAAATGCAAATGAGAAAGGAAATTGGCTTTTCAAAAGCCTGATTAAAATATGTATTTTTAATTCAGTTTGTGTCCAGTTATTTATGTCTCTTTATAAACTGCATTTTCAAATACATTTGTGAATTCCATTAATTATATGATTTCTTCAATGTACTTTTAAATTATGTACTCTGGACTGTTTTATGTTGTTTTTGTAAACTGATTTTTTAATTTGAACTGTTTATTGATTGATTTCATTTAAGAATTATTTTAATAATTCTTTTTATTTGCCATTAAAATATCAAATAATTAAATACTTGGTATTTTAGTCTATTTATTTAGAGATTAATAATACAATTAGTTATCAAGTAATGAAATGGTTCATTTCTATTTCAGTGACACTTGGGGTCCTCCATATATTACAAGGCACTGGCCTACCTTACACTCAGACACTTTATTATGTAGCAGCTAATACTACCCCACAACAACTAACAACCAATCCTCTTGAAGGATTAGTATGTTGATAGGGGGAGGGATGCTTTTATAATCAAAAGCATGAGGTCTCTGGAAAGTAACTGCCACTTTGAACTGATTATTTATACATCTTTTATTAAGATAAAATGTCTGTAATGAAAGGTAACAGCTGAGAAACCAGTGCTGACAGGTTACATGCTTTGAGGGGAAATTATTCCCAGCCAGCAGTTCAGAAAAGGAGCTCCAACAGAGAAGATTGGATGCAGAGCACTCACGAGCACATTGAGGCCAGGTGTCCAACTAGCACTGCTTAGAATTTAATCCACTCTGTTTCAGATGTATGGCCAACATCTTCAGCAGTCTTTAAGTGATTTGCTGCCCCACTGACTGAACCAGTCCAGTCTGAGGTTGGTTTGCACTGTCAGTCGATTAGGTATTGTGCAGCTCGCATACTGCGGCTGTCAGATGAAAATCTGAAATGTCACATTATGTTTATGTCTTAGTTGACAATTACAATGAGCTCAATCCATCCTCTAGAGGTTTTTACAAATGTTCATAAGCCAAGAATGAGAACATTCAGTTCAGACGAAACCATATAGTCCTTCAACTAAAAGTGAGTCATACTGTATCAGCTTAATTTGATACTGTATATTGGCATATTTGCATGTTTGGCTTCATTTAGAACATGGTCGCCAAAGTGATGAGTCTGAAAACTATGACCTAAGTCTGCCTGAGATGCAGTGGTATGTAGCAGTAAAGAAGTCAATGTCAAAAACACTAAAAGCACTCATTTAAATGATAAATGACAACTGCATTAATTCTTCACACATACAGCACAATGCAAATAAACAATATGTAAGATATATTTTAGGATGTCAGTGACCATTTGAGGTCCTGCTGGGGATGCTAGCACTGCTAAAATTATGTTGCTTTTTCACCATGTAATATTTGCGTGTGCAAGTACTCATAACACAAACAACAGTTTGAAAAAATATATTGACATGCAAACTAATTGCAGGAAAAAAAGAGGCCCCAGTGTGTAAATGCCTTTAGACTGTATTTAAACACAGCACGTTATAACAGAGAGCAGGAGGGGGAAAAACAGAGCATACAGAAGAGGAGTATTTGTTGTTTTTTTGTTGATAAAGCATTTCATAGTATGTCCATACTAAACCAATTAAATTGTTAAATTCATCTTTTACTTCTCCATTTCAGCCCTCCAACCAGAATAGAACAGTTCGCCTTTAATGTTCACTGTTGATCGTTGTCACTACAAATGCCACTAAAGCCAAATACATACCTGAACTGTCACTATTAACCTGGTTTTATGTTGTTTTTATCAGATGATATAGCAATTATAAAATAAGGATTTGATCTTATCACTGTATTGCAGCAACTTGAGAATGGCAGCAGTTTTAAATGTAGGGTTTCTGGATCACTACTAAACAACCATTTCATATTAGTTCAGTTGTCTGACAACAGACAGAAAAATACTTAAATGAGATGCTGCATTAAAACACAGACCACAGGGTGCAGGAGGACAGTGAATGGAGGTGTAATGGGCTGTCACTCAGCAGAGTAACCAGGTGTGTGTGCAGCCTACTCACAGACTGAGAATGTGTGACAGCAAAGTTAAGAAGATACTTCTAAGTCATCTCTAACTTTTTCCTGCAGTGACATATTTCAAATATTGACATAGCTGATGATACAGAACTGCTGTTGTAATTAATCTGTCTTTATGCTGATTTTGTCAGATGACATCCTGATTGGCTGGCTAGCTTACTTAGTGTGGACATAGTCTAAAAGTGAAAACACGAAATCACCTATATTTTGAGGTGACAACAGAGATGTATGAAATAACAGGCCAAGCCTTCAGGCAAACTTCCAGAAATGGGTGCGAATGTGTTGGGGGAAGAACACAGAAATACTGCCAGCTCCAACTTAACATGCAAGTGCCAGCGTTCAAAATAGACCCCCTCTCCTCGTCTCCAGTCCATGTTCCCTGCCATTTCACACTGCTGTGCTGTGGATGGCGACAGCAGCGTCATTCACACATGACAGCTGGCTGCCTGGCTCGTCAGAGGTGGGGCAGAATGGCAGGGCCTGTGGCACTGCTGCTGAGTGCCTCTACCAGTCTGGATGACAAGACGGTGACAGTAGGTAAACACACTGAGAGAGATAAAAGTCTGAAGGTAGGAGCTGCCTCCTGCTCTATAACAGATGAGCCTAAAATTCATCCATTTAACCCATTTACATAACCTATTTCATGTTGTATCAACATAGATCTGCATGATGGTGGAGGATCAAAAGTAAACCAAGTAAATTTAATGGCCACTAATGGTGTGGCTCTCTGGCAAGACATTGCAGGAGTGTGATTATGCAAAAACCCTGGAATTGATTCCAAGTAGCTGCGTGCAGATCAATAATTAACAGACAGCACTCAGGGGAGACTGAGGCAGAATCTGAGAAAAATTACAACACCTGCAACCCCCAGGCTTCCTACAAAACACAAACATCCCACACAATACCAGTCCTCAAATTTCACGTCACTGCACACACAATATAGACCTCGAGCATTTTAGCTTTGTTTGCACATAACTGCAGACACAGCAACTACAACTTGACAGTATATAATAACACAACATTCCTCTGGTGACTTCATGCCTTAAGCGGTGTAAGACATTATAACTGTCCATCAACAACAGCTTGTCTCTTTGTATGATGAATTATGATGCCAGTTAAAAAAAAATCACAAACACAAGAAAACCCAGAGCAGCCATTTTAAACTATCTCCCACATGAAACCAAGCCTGCATGTGAGAGAGAGAGAGAGAAAGCTGTCAGACCAGATGGAGAGTGACATTATGAGCAAACAACAGTTGTATGCTCTATTTTTAAATGAGGGGGCATTTTGTGCAATGTGTAGAGTGTGTAGGTAATATTTGTCACTTCCAGACTCCTCAGGAGTGATAAGAGCAGGTATGGGAGGGGGAGAGCAACAAAGTCCTGTTTGACGAGGACGGAAAGTCCTACACAGACATCAGGAGAGGATGACAAATCATCACAGACAAAAGCTGGTAAATTTCAGAGACTTGTATGTTCTGTGTCTGCTCTGCCAATTACTGTCAACCCACAGTTTTCTTGGTAAAGATCACCACCGTTTAGGGTTATACTGCAGACAGACACAAGGTCAAAGGGCAGGGTTTGTTACAAAACAAGCAACAACAGACACACACTTTCTTGCTCAAATTTACAAGACAACAAGGTGCATGTGTAGCACAGACAGGCAGAAATGCATAATAGATGGATGTACAAACAAGAGCTATCCCAGAGTGCTGATGTTATCAGCAGGTATTACAGATATATGGCACCAGTGTGTATTACTGACTGGGAAAAATATGCTGACAAAAAGAAACACTAATTTAGAGACAGTGTCACAAGCGTTGTTTATCTAGCAGACTGCAGTGTATACAATACTTTGCAACACCAGCACCAGCAGAGTAGCTGTTTGACAGCTGAGCAGATCCAATCAAGTTTTTCTTGATTTGATTGTCAAATTTTGATCTTAAATTAATAATTAGTTCACTAATTGATTAGCTGATAGATAGGAAATTAATCTGCACATAACACTCTCTACACTCATGGTAGATTTATTAAATATAACATGTTTTGGTCAGATAATTTCATAAAGACTTTTTATTTCCACTCAACAGGCCTTATTGGTCTGCCTCTAGCACAAACTGAACTCTCTCCTAGGGTTTCAAAGCCTTTGTCCATTCTCTACACTGAAAGCTTTGCTTATCAGTTGGTAACTTGGTCCACAGCCACAACACATAACATTTCATGGGTCACAGAGCCTCTAATAACCTGGTGCCAAGTGGGCCTTGGGTCTGATGACACGAGACAGAGCTGCACGTAGGCCAAAGAGTGTGGTCGCTTGCAGGATAAACACTCATTAATGTGAAGGAATCATCCGCCCTGCAAATAGTAGGCTTTACCTTATTTGTACACAAAGCTGTATTACAATAAAGTTTCAATACTGTAATACTTATTATACTGTTATACTTATTATTCTTGCATCAGGGTTTAACAGAAGCAATCTGTTAAGTCTGATGAAATAAATGAATTAGCACATGCTTGCAGTGCGATCCAGTGCTTTTGTAAAGACATGCTTTGAGGATTTAAGCCCAAACTGCACCTAGGGTGAATTGGCGAGCCAAGGGAGAAGAAACAGGGGAGGAGGGGAAGCTACGCAGCATGTTGGGAAGTTCAGGAATCTCAGGATATGATGTAGTATTTGCCCAGGCCTGGGGGGGAAAGAACAAGCGTCCCTCAAGTCTAGACAGGGAGAGGGGAAAGATATAAAAGAGTGCGAAAGAAGTAGATTATCTAACTCAGAATAAAAGGACATTCAAGTATTTTACAACTTCCCTCCTGCTGTTCAAGAGTACGTCAACAAAATTAAGCTGTTGTGAACAACAATACAAAGACAGTTCCATGAGCTGCGGCTTGTCTGTATTTTTTTTGTTCATTCTGGTCTCACATATTGAATGTAAGCCGAAATTACAAAACTTGACGACGTCAATTCACAGCTGGCTGCTATTGTTCCACGTACTTTACTCCCTTCTGACCCTCTGGTGTTTTTTTAAATGGCGGCTTTCCTGACTCCATGAAGGTTACACCTGTTCAGAAGCTCATTTCGTGACAGCAATTAAACCAGATATATGAACATTTAATACCCATCTAACATATTCCTGCCTCTGCTCCTTACGGCAGTAACTCATACTGTGCATGGAACGAAGCTCCAGGCTCTGTGAGCTCAGACCCACTTCTCTGTTTTTGTTTCTGACAGATGACATAAGACAGGGACCAAGAAAACCTGACACCAGATCTGCCGATAAAGGGTCTGGATGGTTCATGAATCTATTGTGGGACAGTGCTCACTCCTAAGGAGGAATGAGGAGCCTCGGGGTGGAAATTCAGATATATTTCATTTCCTGGACTTTAACTCAGAGACACACACATTCAGATAGCCTGTCCCATGTGTGAGCATGTGCCAAAGACAGATGGCAGATGGAGTAAGGAAAAGATATCCAGGTGAATGTCAAAGGTTTGGGAAGTTCACCACTAACAGACTTGTACAGTACTTTAACAAAATTTTGAAACAATTCCCAGAATGAGCAATTATTTATTCAACCTTAGGCATAGAGTAATTATCAGGCTTCATTAGTTGCAAAAAAGTCCCTTTAGCCTACTGGGGCAGACCGAGTCCTAGAAAATTTGGTAACTGCTTCGATGCTACTTTATTTTACAGGTTGTTATATGTTTATAAGCAGGACTGAAATTTTTCAGAGTTGAGTGTATTTTATTTGTTAACAAAAATAAGGAATTTCCTATGCAACTGAAAACTACAGGATCTGATGAAATTCAGCCAATATGCAGCATAAATGTCAATTGAATAAATGCCTGCAGAGTGGATTTACACTGTATGAAGGTTCAGTCATTAAGAATCTAAATTAAGGGGATGTTTTCATTTTCGTTATTGTTGTTATGTTATAAAAGTTATTTTCCCTGTCTTATATTACTGTTGAAATTTTGGACATGCAGTCAGTGTGGCCAGGTCTGGAACCAGGAAAACAAAATTCAACAAATAACCCAGGAGGGTATAAAATGCTTCAACTCATGAAGATGATAAATAAAATTACTTCAGTCTGAATTCACAATGATCATACTTAGACTGAAATCAGCTAATATGATCAAATTTTGAGAGTTTGAGATTTTGGAGTCCAAATCACAGTATTTGTCCAAACCACTAGACTAAAACACAACACAGTGTTATCTTCATCTACATTAAAAGTAGAGCGTTCTGTATCATGTGATTAACTTCACTGCCATCAACTGTGTGTGTATCTCTATATCAACTGCACAATCAGCTGGACCTTTGGAACTTAAATAAACTATGTGATAAATGTGCTGTGATAAATAGTCTGATCCCAGACTACAGTCACCAAGATACTTTACTGTTCCCAGCCTTGGGTGTTTCATAAGGGTTCAGAACTCTTGGCTAACTGGGTTGGACTTTGTCCCTGTAGAGAGTGGCTGAAGATATTTCATGTCCAATTTACTATCAGACTGGCTGCCTGGCATGTGCAATGTAAAGGTGCTGATACAGAAACAGTTTGGAAAAGCAGCAGGGTTAAGTGACAAGCAGTGAGAGGAATGGATGCTATAAACATGTAAAATATGTTAAGTGGGTTGAGTATAATTTACAGTGTTTTCCTGACCAACTGCAGGGGTGTTAATAGAACAATTCATATTCAGCTGAACACGAGGCAGTATTGTTCATGCATATTAATCTTGCTGCTTTTGTGCTTCTTTCCACTCCCCCTCCCCCATCTGGACATTTCGCACCACTGACCCTTGCCTTGGTCTGGCCTACATTTTTGGTTTTATACACCAGGGAAAAAACACAGGATTCTCACTGGCTTACCCTTAAAACCACACAGGTCACAGACATTGAGACCAGTAGGCTCCACTGACAGCATACTTCAAATTAGACTACCACCAGCTGTGTAACTACAGTACGTCGACTGCCGTCACAGCACTGTGAGCAAACACCGTTTTTTACACCATGTAGGTCTGTTTATTCAGTGATGTACACTGTCCACGCCAGATGAAGGAGCGAGTGAGTCATGGTCAGATCATACACGACTTCCCAGCTCTACTAAAAAAAAAAAACCAAACCAAAAAAAACTAAACACTAAACTATGTGTACTGAAGCAGTATAAGTCTAAGTATAAAGAGCTAATAATTGATATTATTATTCCTGAGTCAGGACTGGGGCAAGAAAAGGTAACTGTGACAATCCTACAGCTTGGTACATTATACTGTTGCCGAAACATATTTCTGGCACTAAGTGTGTTTTGCTGTCGTAGAGCTCACTCTGTGAGATGAGCGTAAAGCCTGATCTAATCAAAAAATACAGAAAAGAAAAAGGTGTGACTGAAACAAATGTTAATATTATACTGTATGTACAATATATGTCACATTGTCCTTTATTATATTCATTACACATGCATACTACTCTATAAATACTAATCTATGTACAAAAATAAATTCGAAATGTGCATTGTCTACTATGTCATTTGATCTGGATTGGCAGAGAGAGGATTTATTCATTCACTGGTTCAATGCAATGTAATGTACATCATAATGTATACTGCTTTCTAACTCTAACATGGAAGAGTAACTTTAATAGGTGAAAAGGTAACTTCTCATTTTGCGGAAACGTGAAAGATTTTGTTCCCTATATCAACACAGTAAAGGCAGTGCCATATCCTGCATGAGCTTCCTTTGGACATGTTTTCACTGAACAAACAGGAACCTACTGTGGTAAAATGGCACACCTCAAGGAGTGGTGGGATCCACTCACAATACTGCACACGGCCCAGGGCTATATTTAGAAGTATAGGAAGTGTTGGAAATTAAAACTGACTAAGACCAAGCCATTATGTTATTTATTTGACTATTTAAAGTGAGAACTGAACTTCTGTTTGAAAAAGGGGTGGGGGCACAGGTGTTGCCTGAGGACTGAAGAGACTGTAGCGTCATCTTGCAAGAGACTAAGAGCTTTGAAGACAGACACAAAACAAAATTCCCACCAAAGACCAGCACATCAAAACACTTCTCATGCACCAGTGTTAATGTCCACCCATTCAGATTTTACTGACTACACACTGAAAATGGACCATGACAGGGCACATTTCAAACCCAATCTGAGCAGAGTGAATATTTTTTTCCAATAAGAAGCTTGAGAAAATGTTATTAAAAGTCCTATGAGAATAAATTCTTGTAAAACATGTTGAACTGACATGTTCATACAGGCACAATAGACAAGGAGGATAAATGGAAAATCATTCACACATACAGATATGCAGAAACAAACACACAGTTTTACCATGTCTCCAGGGGTCTTTGGGCTCCACTGCTCCAGAGACAATGTCGTCGTCTGAAGGAAATGTCACCCTCTTTCCACTTGGTTTGTGTTTATCGTCCCCCTCCTCCACTGAGGGGTACAGTCCAGCCTGGTCCACGGCAGGAGCCTCTGTGCTGCTCGCCTGGCTTGGATCTGACGGGCTTTCTGTCGTGCTGCCAGCTGGGACATCCTGAGACGTGGACTCTGAGGCTAAAGTGTTGTCTAATGACGATCTGACGTTTGTCGATTCGGCCTCCAACACCCCGCTCTCATCCAGACTCAGATCCACACCTATGTCCATTTCCCCACCATCATCCCTGTCACCAACAACAGGATCAGTGTCTTTGTCGTCCTTCATTTTCTCCAGCCCAATATCGTCCCTGTGCTGCTCATCATTAGAAAAGATCAAGTCAGTGGGTTTTGCTATCACAGGGGTGTCCTGGGCACTGCTCTTTCTATTTCCATTGACCTCATCAATTTCCAGTGTGTCTTGTACCTGGTGGTTATCCTCCTTGGCTCCCTGAAGGTTGTCAGTGAGCTGAGGCATCAGGTACGTTTCAGAGGCCTCTGTGGGAACAATACTCTGCTTTTCTGTGTTACTATCTGTCATCAGTTCAGAGATCCGAGGAGTGACCCCTTCTGTGTTGTTGGTAGTGTTGTGATCCTCATCCACGTTGCTTTTTGTCTTAACATTGCACAAATCTAGACGCTGCTCTTCGATATTCATGTTTTCATTTCCAGTGAAACTCAGTCTTAAACTGTGCCAGACAGCCTGGATATTAGGTTAAACAGTAACTAGGAACCAACTTACATGGATAAGCCTGTCTCTGGTCTCTGTCTCACAGTGCACAGTGTGCACCTCTCCTGGCCCTTAATTGACCAAATTATATTCAAGTTCAGTCAGAAAATTATACCTATATCTTGACTGGTTTGTTGTTTTGGGGGTGATTTAAAGTACAGCTTTCACAAACCCCAAATCACAGATGACTTTGGTGCATCCTTGAAAACTTAGCTAATTAAAGTGCAATTTCACACAAATATCAATACAAAAAATATGTGACACCTGTGCGAAACAGATATCAGATTCAGTAATTACTTATTTGCCAAATCAGGCAACTTTGCTCATCTACCACTATCAGGCAACCACCACTGCCAACCGCGTCCTATTGCTCCAAGTGGGAACCGACTAAAGCCTCCCTGGTCGTCAGCACATTGCCAGCAGTATTTCAGAGGACCAGGACAGTCAATTGAAATGATCAAGTCACTCAGGGTGCCTCCATTACGCTAGCAAAGTGATCTTACTGCCCGATACAAAACCAATTCATTTGCATGAATTTGAGCGAGCTAACGTTAGCTAGCTTGCTAAAGTTGTTGTCCAATAATGACACCCAGGCCCGTGTGCGGTCGCATGCCTGCTTTTTTGCGTGAGCCCGTCTGTTCTCCCCCGACAAAGTCCATTCTCCTGTGTCGAGAAAAATATTTTCCGGCTGTAGCTCTTCGTCTCACCCTCTGTCGCGCTGCAGCTCGGCTCGCATCACAACCCTCGACCAGCGGCAGCCAGAAAAAAAACAGGCGTCACACTCTGAGCAATGGGCATGTTTCGGTGGCTAATGCTGCTGCTAAGGAACCGTGCCGAAGATAGACTTACCGGCACTAACAGTGCTAACGTTTACGAGATTATACTAAAGATATTCCGAGCGTTTAGGTCCCGTAGGTCTCTCTCTATCCGGGTAAAGTCTGATGAACCTGTTTTTGTCTAGCGGTGCCATTCGCTAGCTTGTTGAAGTCCAACAACTGTTTGTTGTTCACACGTCTTACGTCATCACGTCGTTACCTACAGGGGAACGTTCAGCAGACGCAATGTTACAGAGAGTTGCAAAAAAGTACTTAAATATTTTAAAGGTTTACAGGAATGTTTAGCTTAAAGTACACCGTTAGAAAACGAAGACAGTGTTGCGTTCTGTAATCCTTCCACTTTAGATTATCTTAGTGATTTGTTTACACTGTTTAATACAAGTCCACATATAGAGAATACAGTGCAAATGTTTTAATCACTAAAAGTAAAGTGAGGTTAAAAAAATAATGCAGAAAAAAAAAACAACTTTACTTTTATAGTACTTTATACTACAACACAAAGCAAAGTCGTTCCAAAATGCTTTACAGAGAAAAATGTGAAAGAAAAAGAAAAAGGTGAGGATAATAATAATGATAACAAAAACGACAACAACATCAAAACTAATAATAATAGCAATAGTCGCAGCTATTATTATTATTATTACCTCAGGCTTCAGAAGATGTACCTGAGCTGGTTGGGTTAGGTGCAGTTAAAAGCTGATGAATAAAAGTGCATTTTAAGTTGCCTTTTGAAAATCTCAGTAGATGAAGAGAATTGTGTGGTGGGAGGAAGAGAAATCCATAATTTTAGGACAGTGAAATCAATATTAGCCTTTGCCTTTAAAACAACACCAGTTCTCTTTGGTATACCTGCAGTTTTTCAAGGTGCTTGGCAGGTACATTGTTTTAAGGATCTTGGAGAACTTACCACAGTACTTCTCTGGTTTCAGCTGTCTCAGTGTCATCTAGTCTCATCATGTTAACACAGACTGACTCCATGATGCTGAGATCAGAGCTCTGTGTTGGCCAGTAAAGTTTCTGTTGCAGGACTTCTTCCACTCATTTCTGCTTTTTTCTTTGACTTATCTAATAACAAGGATGCATGAAAATCAGTGATTAGTATGCAGATCAAGAATGTCAGAAACAAATGGAAATCTTACTTCAATAGTCTTAGCAGCATTTTAATTTTATTCCATTTTGTTATATTATTATCATATGTACTCTCCTACCTTTTGCGATTGTTGTGTTCAGTCATGTCAGATTGTTGCACATTTTTTAATGCAGAAAAATAGAGAGAGAAAAAGTAGTGTTGTAAACAGTGTTTTTCATATCAGGATGTTACAGTAAATTTCCTAGTTAATTTGGAAAAGCAATATTCATTTACTGAGATAAACTTTCAGTCTTAGTAAATAAATATTGCACAGGCTGAAGAGTGTGGATGCTTTCACCATTAATATACATTGTTTCCTGGCTCCAGCAAGTTTTTTAAAAAAAAAAAAAATGGTATAATGGTAAAGGTAATGTATGTTATCACTCAATTATCTGACTAAATTAGTTTCTGAAAGTAACATTTCTCAAGGGGTGGGTTGAGTACTTTGGAATTATGTTAAGTGTTAATTAAGTATTATATCCAAACTAATCTACGAAAGGTGTCGTAGTTTCATTTGAGACAGATTAACTCTACAAATCAAGTATCCCAGGTGCAATGCTAGATCAACCTTTTGCTGACCTTTGTTAAACTAAATAGAAACATGCTGACAGGGCAAGTCATAATTCAGTGACTGCCAAACAATTCAGTGTTAATCTCAGATGATGACAAAAAAAAAAAAAAAAAAAAAAAAAAAATCACATGGATACAATTATTTTGGTGTTGTAAGATCATGAGCCTTACCAATGCAGTGTGCTCAAGTTCCTTTGTAATGTTGTCCCTGAACATCATGGAAAACATTGACCTGAACACAACTTTCCAGCAGTTTGAGTTTCCCATCATTCCTCACTTCCAACAGAAGGTGATGGTGAAATTCTTTTACTCTGGAAAACATTTTGGTTTCCAGTCAAGATTAGTAATGAGCCAAGTAAAGTTTGTATCCTTGTTAAACTTGGCTGATAAAATGCCCCCCCCCCCCCCCAAAAAAAAAAAAAAAAAAAAAACCCTCTTCTAAAAATGAGTCAGTGTTTCCCATGGTTAGACAGCTACATATCTTTGAATAGCCAATGCCAGTGAAGTTCAGAACTGAGGTCACAACCCACACTGAGTCACAGGACCAAAACTAGGGTTTGATAGAGTCAAGTTTTAAATGGGGGGGGGGGGGGGGTTCCCTTAGCTACCAGTAGGAAATGAAACAAAAGTACCCAGTTCTTTCCAGCTGCCACCAAGACATGGGTCTCTGGCAGCATTTCCCCTCAGACGCTAGTGCTCCACAAGACAGACACACTTAAAATATAACCCTTTAATAAGATTTACAACTTCTACACATTTCACATTTAAAACTCTTGAGACTGAACATCTTGAGCAGAGCTATCATCCTTAGGCAACTTCGTCTTCTTGGGGAGAAGAGTTGCATGGATATTTGGGATGACACCACCGTCTGATATGGTGACGCCCGCCAGCAGTTTGTTGAGCTCCTCGTCGTTTTTCACCGCCAACAAGATGTGGCGTGGAGCAATGCGTTGCTTCTTGTTGTCACGGCTGGCGTTTCCTGCCAGCTCCAGGATTTCAGCACAAAGGTATTCCAGGACGGCTGAGAGGTACACTGCAGAGCCAGTGCCAACCCGCTCTGCGTAGTTTCCCTTCCTGAGCAGCCTGTGGATGCGGCCTACTGGGAAAGTGATCCCTGCCCTGGAAGACCGGGACACTGCAGATTTTGGTTTGGGTACAGTTTTCTTCCCACGGCCAGACATCTTTAGTCTGAAGGGAGAGACATACCTCAGGCTAGATTACACAGTAAAAAGGAAGGGACATAGAAATTCCAAGATTCATTTAAAGTCAGGTTAATATATTTTCCACTTCAGACAAGAAAACAAGAAGTTATGAAAACAGCTGCTGTGTTTGATATAAAGGCCACAGAATATGGGTCATGAAGGTAAATGGTTTTATGAGCAACTTCTTACTAGATCTATAGAACCAAAAGCATCTTATAATCACCAACTTAACAAATAAACTCATTACTCTTGAGGCAAAAATACATCAAACTTTCCACACTCACCAGTATTCTGCACTTCCTTCAAGATGAGACAGCAGCAACACACTGAAACACAAAATCCTGCTTTTATATAAATCAGGCAGTGATGTGATGATTGGTGACACCTGGCTGCTCTGCTGCATGGAGACGTCCCATTCTTCAGCATTTTACAACATTGCAGGCTGACTAGTATCTGTAGGAGCCCAGCCTCCCTCTCACATAAATTGTAACAGATAAGACTTTCACCTGTTAGATTGTATATGTTTTATTTTTCTGTATAAACATGTTTAATAAAATATTTCTCCAATTAATACTCCTTTAATTTGTTATGTTTTCAGTATATTATGTCTGTGTGCGCTCCTTGTTTCACTCATGGACAGATTATGAGATAACAGGCCCCTGGGTACAAACATGTAAAAGGCCTCCACCCCCAGGGTCCTAAGAGAAAGAGCCATAGATTCAAAGACACATTTGGTTAATGGTCGTTTTGCCTCTTTGTGGTCAGTTTGCGCCTCTTTGGGATTATTTGATTTTTTCCCAACCGGAAATGTTACAATCAGTCGCTTCATAGTGAGGCTCCTGATTCCTCTGGGACCCTATAGGCCTGTTCCTAGTGGACCCATCCTGTAATCCATCCATGATTTCATTTTCCATCAATGATAAAATTCTTCTATGAGATAATAAACTTTAAACTAAAAGTCAAAAGTTGAAGGTACCGTTGCTTCACCTTCATCAGTGCAGTAACAAAGATGTTATGTTTTGGTAAAGAATCACAAGTATCTTAGCATGTTTATATATATATAAACATATTTGCTAAAATCATTACTCACTATAAGTATGTTGCCACAAAAGTTGGGGCAGACACTACATTCATATTTATTCATTTGAGAATGTGATCATGATCATGTTAATGTATCTTCTACAGGAGATAGTGGCAGTATCAGCAGCAGATGGCAGCACAGACCTCAGATTTAACCTACAGCCTGTGGCAGTCTGTCTTCCTGTTTTTCTTTTTTTTTTTTTAAACTCAAATGAGACATTCTTATAGATGGAGCACTTATAAAACCACACTTAGTGGTGTCACGATCCTTCACTTTATGATTAGGTGCTTGACTGTGTCTGTCTCCCAGGGTGCCTGATGTGCGTAACAACGAACTGCTGGGGGGAGAGATGACTCATCTCCCACCAGTGTGTACAACTCAGTATCAAGTGTTTCATTCCAAACACACACAGAAACACACAGAAGTAAACACATGTAAAGGTCTCAAAGGAAACTCAAACGTTTTTTATATCAGTATTTTGCGTAAGTGGAGGTGATGCCATGTTGGGAGGCTGAAACACGGATTAAACTAAGCATCACTCGCTTTACTCGTTGCTTTGTCAAACTGCTGATTGAACAGCTTCATGGAAATGACAGAAGGGTTTAATGTTATTCAATAAAGGTTGGTGGAAGAGTATAAAACACTTATTTCTTACTGGAGAACATGAATAGATTGTGAGTCACATGAAACTTAATTGATTTAAGATACACTGTCTTCTATTATATTGCAGTATGTATTAACATGTGTTTGTAAAGGCCCTGAAAAGAGTTGACAGGACATAGAATGGACAAAGAAGGTCTGCACTTGCTGAGCTAGAGGTAAATATTTGAATATCACACTGGAAGTGTCCTCAGCAGAGTTATCCTCAACATGTTGTCTCAGTTTCTTTTTGCTTTAATGCGACGACTGGTTGCATTGTCATTGTCAGTATTCTCATTGCCAAATTTGAAGGCAGTGAGGTCCGTCCTTCCCACCATTTGCCTTCTCCCCCATGTACGGTGGCAAGAGATGGAGGAGAGACAGAGAAAGAGAAAGAGCAGGAGAGAGAGAGAGAGAGAGAGGGAGAGACGTTTTGACCGTTTGGATTCACTTTAAAATATGGCAAAGGGCCAATGGCAGAGCAGCGGGAAGACAAATTAAGTGGGGACCTTCCCAGCAGGTCGTCCTTGGACAGATTGGATGTGATTCTGTTCAACCTCTCAACATCCTCCCAACACAAGGAGGACAGGACGGGACTCACAAGCTGTCACAGAGCAGATCACAGAACATATCTCTGCAGCCTGACTCTCAAGTATGTAAAGTATAAAGCCAGGGCACGCATTGATCTGGTTCCTAACACAATTTATTTGCACTCAGCGGAGACTACATCAGTATATAAGACTGTAAGCTGTAGTTTTTCATCATGCGAGTTGTCATCATTGAGACAAGCCATTTGTTTTTGTGCAGTTCTCCTGAGAGTCTTCATCTGGATAAAGGCTGAAGGCCCTCTGTATTTATTAGCAACTGTAGCTACTAACACTGAGGTTTGCAGTCTGCTGCCGAGTGAGGAGAGCAGATGAAAGGGAGAGTGGAGGAAGCTGAGAAATGATCCAAACATACGATTAAACTCAGAGATTGAAGGCAAAACCAGACGCGGAAGCCCCTAACAAGATTTCTACTGTGTCTGCTAAGTCACAATCATTTGGATATGACAGTTTATCACTTCCTTTCATGGCATTTTTTCATAAAATTGATTGCTGATTTTACAGATAGATCTTTTTCTTTGTGCCACACAGGTGGGCAAGTAAACAAAGAAGGCAGCCTCGTTCTGTTTCGCTGACACAGGCCTCTTCCTCTTCTCCCTTAACGGTAATAAATCTGTAAATGTGGCTTTTAGGAGGATTATGCAGTTAGTTTGACATCTAGTTTTTCCCCTTTCCTCAGCTGTATGGAGATGTCAGCAGCAGACTATAGGAGATTGTGCCTGATCTCTGAAAGCAATTAATCCTCTACATGAAACCAGCTCAAGGGTGTATACACACACACACACACACACACATACACACACACACACACACACACACACACATATATATGATTATAGACATGTTCCTGGCAACTTTCAAAGGGCAGTGACCCTACTGAAAATGACTAAATCTCTACATTTTTTTTATTGCAGCTGTTCACCTCTTTCAACAGATAATAGCCTATTCATCATCAACCACTCTTCACTCACACATAAATTCCCAGATGGCAGTGACACTGGAGCCTCGACAGCTGAAAAAAGGAGTCGAATACGTCTGCCCCCTCTTGTAATCTGAAGTTAATAAAGAGACAATTAATTTGAGGTGTCCGCACAGTAACTGGAGAGTGAGTCATTTTCTGAGTGGATCCACTTTAATTGTGAAACCTTATGGACACCCACAGTGCAGCCTGGTGTCCCGAGGTCCCAGGATCCTTAGGTGCTTAAAGTCTGTCGCCTCCTGAAAAAAAGCCTGTGAGGCTGTGATTGTTTTTCCATGACTTCTTCTGCAACAGGCTAGGCTCCCTCCCATTAAATAAAGGAGAAACAGCCTTTAGAGATGATGTCTCAAAGTTATTTCCTCAGTGAAATCTTACACATTCTGTGTTTATGTGCTTTATGTGCAAGTTTTCATTCATATGAACATTAATACCATTGCTCTGAGGCTGCTTTTAAAGGAATAGTTGGACATTTTGGGGAAAAAAACTTGTTCGCTTTCTTGCCAAGAGATTTATGAGAGGACTGATGCCATTCTCATATTTGTCGGTTCAATATAAAGCTATAAAGCTACCTACAGCTGGGTAGCTTATTGTAGCATAAAAACAGAGGGAAACAGCCAGCCTGGGCCTGTCCAAAGGTAGTAAGACTGGTAGGTGGATTTTGGTGTTGTGCAGACACAAGAGCAGCATCAGTCTTCCTATCTAACTCTGCAAGAAAGCAAAAAAGTGTATTTCCAAAAATGTCAAAAGATTCCTTTGAGAATATGAGTAAAGGTCACTAAAGGTTTCCATTTTGTATCTGACCTTTATTCACAAAGATTACATACCCATATTACATAACTCTTGAGAGCAAAATTAGGCCATTAAGTTACAATCAAAACATGCATCATCACTGTCCAATGAAACCCATGTATCTCCAAAATGTAAGCCTTCTCAGAAAAAAAGAAAAACAGCCTTGTCTGATTTTTCCTTGATACTGCATGTCTTCATATACAACCAGTCAGCAAATGGTCATGTACTTTGATGACACATGATGACAACAGTGCACAAGACTGTCCGATGTGGTTGAAAGCCCTGTAAATAGCTAGTAAGTGGACCTTTGTGTTGAGATTTTTTTTGTTCAGACTAATATTTCAAAGGTCAATAATGAATGTTAATACTCAATTTTTAGGGTTTAAGAAAGGCTTTAGTAGCCTAAGATGTGGGATTACAGTACAGACTCTGACTGACTGACATGTAAACAAACACAAATATAAATACATATCTTTTCATTTTAATGAATGGTCAGACTCAGGTGTACTCTCCCAGTTCCTCTGCCTTGATGTGCCGTCCAACTCTTTTCCTTTCACAAGCCTCCAGATCCACCAACGCACCACTGGGATGTGGAGAAAAGCTGGAGAATCCCTTTAACACTTGTGGCATTAGAGAACATGTTAGTCAGAGGTAAATGCATTTAGACAACTTTTTTTTTTTTTAATTGTCACTCTGAACATTTGTGTACTCTGTTGAGAGTCTCTCTCTTGTCTTGTTGTTTAGTTTTTCAGCGTTGGCAACACACAAAGCACCCTGTGTTCTGCAGGAATGCACTCATTAGTCAACAGATTTAGATGATTATTTCCTCTGAGATGATCATTTTTATTCTTCTTGTTCTGCAAATCAGATTGACCATTACTCTGTGTCTATTCTTAATAATATAAGGATGGAACAGAGAGGACAAAGTCATATGTTGGTTACAACTATGTATTTTAGAATTTGTAGCGTTACTAAGCAAACATGCATGATTTGTGTGTAGACTGCACCACATGATCTTGCTAAAATTACTTGGTGGTTTTAATTTTGTCAAGGAGCCAAAAGAATATTTTGTCGTGTCTAATTTAATTAATTCCAAAAGTTGGCTTTGTCAGTGGTGTATCTGTCCATGAAAGACACTAGAGAGAACTCTAGAGTCTCTTTTGGAGATGCATCAATGTGTGTTACGGTGTGCTGATTTGGGAATGTCAATGCAAATGTTTTCAAGGGTGACAGGCAATTGTATAGATGCAGAAAAGCTCTTGGAGAGGCTGTTAAGTTGACTAATTATGTTACTGCTTTTGGCTACTTTGAGCCACTTATTTGGTTTGAGTGTTGCTCTAGGTCCCACTGCTAATATATCAAATTAAATATCAAGGCTGTAAAGTGGTTTCCTGATGGACTGAGTTGCTAAAGTGTCAGTTATGGTTGTAGCAAGCAGGATATGAAAGGTGCTTCTGACAAAGTGTTTTTGTGCCAATCATTAAGAGGCACATGTGCATCCATAAATTCTTTGGTGCTTGAACAAGATAATAGTGTGTGAGTATTTTAAAATATTTCTGTGGGTCACAAACTTGTTCCCCCTCTTGTGGGCACTTCCATAGTCAGGTGAAGGAGTGTGCTACAGCCACCATGATGGCTCTGGAGGCATTAGCCAGGGCTTAGGGGAGGTCATTGGTGATCAACAGGTTGATAAAAACAGAGATCTAATGCTAACATCTCTCTTGTATCAGAATCAGCTGTTGTAGCTGCTTCTTTACATTCTGAGTAGATGCTGAAGCTGAACTTGACATGTGAACACTTCACATTCTGGCTGGTGCTGATAACTCAAAGCCCTCTAGGAAATCCTCAAGTTTGACAGTGAGTGTGTGTGGGCAAAAGTGAACTGATGCATTCCACTACGTTTACCTGGAAGCTTTACTTTGAAGGTTCAAATCAATACAAAATATAATCAACTTAGAAATTATGATGCAATATTATAGATTATGGAGCACTTTTACTGTTGTACCAAACTATATTTTAATGCTAATACTCATATACTTTACTTACAGGACTTTTACTTGTAACAGAGTATTTCTACACTGTGGTATTGCTACTTTTACTAGATAAAAGATCTGATTTCTTCCACCACTGAGTAAAGAGCTTCAGTGTCCCTGGAGGGCAATTTGGTTTACACACAGTAGTCAAATGGGCAGCAATACAAGACTGACTGATAAACAAAAGCATCTAGAAGAAACCAATGAGAAAACCATGATAAGGGACAGCCCTCGCACATTCACAGCGGGTTACAGGACAAATGACAGGTTGTGAAAATAATAGGTGATTGAATAAAAAGACCTCATAAATCACCTCATATACTTGTTAGTATCACTTCAAGGAAGGTAGAGTCGAATTACATTCACAGTATTCACCACCATTCCCATAAAGAGAAAGAGGGGTTATGGGGTCAATCGTGTGGTACTGAGGGCAGTGTTGACCTTGTTGACCAGCTGGACCGCCACTGGCTCTCCTCGCCTACTGACAAATGCTCGGTCATTGCCTTGCCCAACACGTAGTCTTCATCCTGCTATGGTAAAGTAATAACATTAGGCTAGGTCAGTTTCCAAAAGAAGTCCCTCCTGTTCTTACTATTTCTGGAAATTGTGAATTTTCTCTTGTACCACCTTCTTCTCCTCTCCTCTCCTGCATCACCCTATGCATCTTTTATCCTCCTCAGGTCTGAAGCCAGCTGTGATGGCTACCATATGTCCATACCTCATGTTTCCCAATAAAAACCACTTCCCTTTTTAAACATTAGGAAAACACAGGGCGGACCTTGGGAGATATAAAATTGAGGTAGGATTTGATCTGGCACTGAGCACCTGTGTGTGGGGAATGACCAGAAGAAGACAAGCACCGCAAATCCACTGCCACGTAATTAGAAGAAGGCGGAAGAATGAAGGACAAAGAGATTTTCCATCATCCACCCAGCCACCCATCCGTCCATCCCACCTGTGCAAAACTCCCATTCCTCCCTGCTTTTAACTCCTCCATCTGTTTTTCTCTCTTTCCTTTCTGTCTCTCTTTCTTTTCAGCCATAACTTCTTTTGGCTCTCTTTCACACTATTCTCCACTGTATAACTCATTTTTTTTATGTAATTCTCTTCCTGTCCTCTCTCTCTCTCCTCCTTACACCCTTGGTACCTCATCATACAACACACACACACACACACACACACACACACACACACAGAGAGAGAGAGGCATTCGCACACTTCATTTCTTTAAATATTCATTTCCGTCTGTCTGTGATGTGTTTTGTGAAGTTTCCTGTTCCCAGCCCTCCCGCTTCCCTGAGAACCGCCATGTAGGAAGTGGCAGTCCTGGCACTTGTTCCTCTACCCCCCCACCTGAATGGTCACATTCCTACCTTACAGAGATGGAAAGAGAGAGAAAGAGAGAGCTGGACCTCTGCCACAGAGGTTACTGTCCATTTAATATTACTGGTTTTTGGATTCTGTTGCAAAAATTGTTGTTGCAATAGCCTTTTCCCAGACAATATCACCCTCTTTACTGGACAACCTGCACAACCCTGCTCGCTAATAAACTCAGCATATTACTCTATTTCACAGCTGGAGGTTTCTCAGAATTTCTCTAATTCTTTTGACAGAAACAATTCCCAAGTTGTCACTCAGGAAGTCATAGCATGTTTTCCCCAACATAAAAATGTGATTCTGAAACTGATCTGAGCATTTCATTTCAGACTGGAAAATATCTGCTTAATTTTTCTGACAGGGTGAAGAATATTTACCTCTGATACTTAGGTCCTATTTTTAAAGATTCACATGTTGACACCAGGGAATTAAAAACTGTCAGGAAGCACAACTTTAGAGGAACTGCTAAGTCTCATATGAGGAGAATCTCCAGGTTCTCTCTGGTGGTCTGAAGTAGACAATGAGCTGCTGAGAGGTTGAAGAAGGGGAGCAGGGGGGATGTGGATGTCTGTGTAACTGATTTGGCTGCTTGTTCAGTTTTAAGGCTGGGTCACACCAGAAAGCTGGCCAGATGCAGACTAATGACACAGCATTTGTCTAATGGAAATAAATAAACAAATAAACATAACTGAACCATATAGTATGGCTTTTGTTGCTCATTCTCATTCTGTACAGCTCAACGGCCTTTCCAACAGAAACAGTACCTCAAGCCACACTCAAGAGGGCCACATAAATCAAGATACATTACTTAGTTCTGGCTGAGTCCCTTTGGTTTCTTATATAATCAATAGAGGGACCCCAGATCTTAAAATTACAACATGACGCAGATGGGGAGTAGGCTAGATCATCTCCCCAAAATAAATAAGGAAATTGTATGATTGAGCCACTTAAAACAAGGAGAGGAGGTTGAATATCATTCTTTCAAAATAACCATATTTATCTGTAACCATACAAAACGTTAAAGCCTGCTGAGTCTCATATGGCAGGTTTTAGGGAAGTTTCTCAGAAACTTTTAAAACTTTACTGCAAACCCAGAAAAGATGAGTCAAAGTCCCTACACCTGATTTACATGAGGACGGAACATCATTCCTTTCAGTGACGAGTTTTACCTGATGAGGTATAAAAACTAATGACCTAGCTAACCACTTGATACTTGTCGGTTAACAAGCCTATCAGCTTTGTTGCTAACGGGAATATAAGTTCACACAATTTATTTAAAAGATGTATTTGCACCATCAACTCCTGCCTAATAACTGTCTCTGATAGAGGAGGTTAAATAAAAGTGCACAGTGCAACACAACTAATAAACTATGATAGTTTCCTCCATGTCAAACTTCTAAGCACTTGATTCAATCAGAGGTCAACACTGTCAAGATGGCTTTTAGTGGTCAGTTAATGGGGCAATTATCACCAACTTTTAACCATTCACTTCCCTCCAGGGAGCGAATCTTTCATTTGCAGCGATTCCATTGGAGTTAATTGATTTTGCTGTGAATCTGTCATTCTAATTACTGGTGTGACTGGGCTTTTAAACCTGTAGCCCTGCTACACACTGTGATGCTTGGAGATCATGAAACTGCTTTTTGCAATATTGTTCTTTTCTGCAGAGGCATTCTCTGTGTTCCCAAGGTCCTATGTTGCCCAACTCTATATAGCTACATAATGGGAACCTGAAAAACTCGTTCCCCAGCTCTGTATTTACTTAATATGACACAGACTATTGTGGGAACTTGTGGTTCTCAATATAATAGGCATAAACTTGTGGGAACTTATCAAATAGTTTAGGGCTTAAGGTCAGGGTTGTGTCGATATAACTGTTCTGAAGGTTTTTTCCAAAAACTGGATAATGTTTATGTAATATCTTAAGTTCAAATAGGTCAAATTTAACCTGCACAAAATAGGTTAACAGAAAATTGAAATGAGCAGCATAGGACCCTGGGAACTTAAGACCCTGGGAACACGAGATACTCCCCTTTTCTACATCTTTCCTGTTCTTGGTCATAATTTGCTTCCTCTCCTCCATCCGCTCTTCCACAATTTCATCTTCATCTCCCCCTATCTGCACCACATGAAGCCTCAGGTCTGTCCCTCCCTGCCTGTCAATATATATAAAAATAACCGGTTACAGGATTCAGGCCCGTGTGTTGACAGCTCAAGGCTGTTGTAAAGGCTTGTGTTTGTTTGCGTGCATGTCTGTGTATGTCTGTGTGTTTAAGAGGGAGGAAGAACAGATGCTCTTGTAGCTTCAGGCTTGGTTTTCTCATTCTGGCTACAAACAGAGCTGTGATTTATGTTATTGTGCTGTTGCTTTGGCCAAAACAAGGGGGGAAAAAAGAGGGACGAGGGGACAGAGGAATGGATGGAGGGGCCACTGGACAAAGGAAAGTGTTGATTGCTCGGGTTGTGGTCTGGCATGAGGTTGAGACCTTAACTGATGATGCAGGCTTGATCGCGACTGGTACAATGTACAATGTGGTGTTATTACAATGTTTATTTTTGAATGAATGGCTCACTGAAATGTGCATTCTGAAGTGTAATAGGGTATGAAACAAATTCAGGAAAAAGATGGGTAAAAAGGCAAAAGAATCACCTCCTGGAATTCATTTTGGTGAATTTGATTTATAGTAGTCTAAAAAACAAAACAAAACTGAGGCCCATGTCAGAACATATATGACAGCAGTAAAATCCCCTTTTAAAGGGCACATCATGTAGTCAACTGGAAAACAAGTGTACATCTGTGAGAAACTCCATGAGGTAAGGAAAAAAAAGAAAGAAAAGGAAACCCAGTGAAAAAGAACAGAATAAAATCAACAAAATGGGGGATAACAATAATTCTGTCATTATCTGTTCAATCTGTTATGACGATGATTCATTCTGCCTAACAGCTGTTGCACAAATTACGGGACTCTGGCTGTTTCAAGCATTTAATCCTCCTTGATTGACATTTAAATAGCCCATAGATGACTGGTTTTTATGAACTGTGTAAGTATTTTATAGTTGCACTAGTTGGCCAGATGACAACTTTCATGTCTGATTTGTTGTGATTTGCCTTTTGCTATATCCTTTATAAGTCTGTGTAATTGGTATACTCACACTTCCTCCTACTGTGGTTACCATTGTCTGTGATTTAATGGAGTCAACCCTCCCAGCCTTTGGTTCGTGAACAGCTTCCTAAATAAATTAATTCAAACGGAGCATGAAGGATGTTTATAAGACATGTTTTTGGTGTTTTCATGCTGCGACTAAACCACAGTCAGGATGTCTCTCTCTCTCCCATAAAACATAATACCATTTCATATTAAGTAAGAATTTTGTAATGATTTTCACTCAATTCTATTGCCAGGCATCTTCAAAACAAGTATAATATGGACACCTGCTATAGTGCTCATTGTTATTACCACAGGCCTTGTTGATGTCCCGTAAGCACTCAGATGGAAATGCTCCATGGCCTCTTGGCTGGCTTCTCTTCTCTTCCTTCCTACTAGCTGTTGTTGCAATCTGCCAAATGTGAGGTACATAGCATCCCCACATACTCACACACACTTTTCACACACAAATTCACACACCTGATCTTGACTCAAGTTTTGGGAATCTGCAGGAACATGTGGCGGCTTTTTTGTAACCTAAAGATGTACACGCTTCCAGTAAACCACTGATTTCAGCCGGACATCTGGTTGATGGTGAAATTGTCTGTAAAAGCTGGATTTTGAATTAAAGTGTACCGCCGGAGAAAGGTAGACATTAAAAAAATCAGGGATGGGAGGAATACAACTGTTAAAGAAATGAGAGGAGATTTAGCAGGTCATGAAAAATATTGTGTTTCAACAACAACAACATTATTTTTAGAGCAGACAGTGAAGTCCTTCCCCCCTTTAGTCACTGTTGTTGTGCATGTCAAACTGTAGATTTACCATCCAAAATTCTTTATTTTTAAAATAGTAGGTCTTTGATTTTAGATAAAGCTAGACAAGTCAAATATAATTTTTGCAATTTTAGCCAAGTGAATGTCACCTCCACGAACTGGGTGATAGCACAAAGCCTTTCTCAATACATGGTACGCAAGTTCAGAATTGCATTCTTCGGAGCTCAACTTGGGCACAGCCAGATCAATCTCCTGACAGGCCCCAGGCAAACATTTGTTTTTGGGCACCTATTCACATCCGTTAAACATGTCATGACTCAGACACACGCAGGACAGTTCAACTTTTTTGCAGGCAAGAGAGCTGCAACTGAGATGGCATGACGGACAATCTGGCAGAGTACAAGGAAGTGAAAGTGGAAGTGGACCAGTACACAGTAGCCTATACCATGGAGGTAATGAGGAAATAGGCAGCAAGTTTTTTAGGAGTGTAACGCTATCTTGGGAAACAATGGCTGGGGTTGCTGCAGTATAAACTTCCCTAAATCCAGTAGTTACTAACATTAGCCTCAAAAGACAAAGAAAAAAGAAAAGAAAAGACAAGACAGTCTCCAGACCTGACAGACTTGCTGTGCCTAGTTATGGTCTCTGATTGATGAGTTATGCTCTTTGACTGGACGATTGCTGCTCAGGGGAAGGAACAGTCAACTGTTTTAACTTTTTACTTTGGTTATGCCATGTTTTATATTTGTGTATATATGTTTTTTTAATCATATTTTAAGATATATAGTTGTGAATAATCCTTCATTCAGTTACAACCTATGAAGCTGTGAAAAGGTGATGTGGTCACTAATGCACAAATTCTTCAATTCAGTTGTTGTTCTTCTTCTTCATACAAGAACCACACACAGAGATTCAAAGGGCAGGACATCACTAAATTGTTTACATTTTAGAAAGGGCGTGCCAGTGAAGCTTTCTTGAGATATCATGCAGCTCATTTAAGACTATATTAAGTTCAAATTTGTGGTTTGGAAAGTCGCATTCCTGTGATCTCACGGGAGTCTCAGCTCATCTCTTCATTTTCAGACAGAATAATTTAGCCTCCACCAGCCCACCAGTGAAGATTAGAGGGTATATCAGTCTTTCCATCGCTTTGTCTTCGTACTGTTCCCACCCTTCCTCCCTTTGGAGTTCCAGCTAGTGCTGCTGGAAACAAGCTCATAGCTAAAGGGGAAAGGAACGAAGGAAACCCTCTTCCTCCAAATCAGGGCCAATGCTTTTTCCCAATGGGTGCATAATGGTGATGTGAACAGAGTTAGGAGACATGTCCCGTAGTTTTGCTTGCAGGGGTGAATAGTCTGGGAGAGGGTTTTTAATGTAACACACATTATCAAGCCTTAAAAAAATGAACCCTCTGGGAAGGTGGGAGTGTTGATGCTGCAGCTCTTCATAGAAAGCATATGTGAACTGACATACCAATATTTCATACTATGAAAATTCATCATTAAGCTCTGTGTCATGTGTGGGATTGAATTCCATGTTGTGCAACATGTGGCTTTTTTTGATCTGTCACATCCCTTGTATTTGCTGTATACTAACTGGCCTCTCTATTATTTTATGTGTCACATTTACTGTATATTAATGAGGGCTAAATAACAAAGACATCTCTCTGTATAATATGATTCAGTTCAACAGCAACACAAACAACATTGTCTAAAATGACCACAAAGTCAAATCAACACGTCTCTAAAACAGCTTCAACAAAAACTGGACATAAATAACCATTCATGAAGATAAGGATTTAAATCATGACTGCCTTAGTTTTCACCAGGTGTACCTAATAAATTGGCGTCATTGCGCAGGTACTGCTCTCTAATCTGTTGTAGTTTTTAGATGACAGTGGCATTCAGTGGCACAGATGCCAGTGAATGCATAAGGGCACACAGACAGCTGGATAACTTCGTTGTTCATTGGTTTCTCCTCAGGGGATTAACTAATAAAAATAAAAATGTATTTATAAAAACAAAAATGCATGTAATAAAAGGATGAATAAATAATAATGCTACTACGCCATCCTTACATCCTAAACTAAAAAGTCAATAACACAGAGCACACAGACCACAAGAAAGGGTATGAGGGTGGTGGAGGGAGGGGTTGAAGAGGAGGGGAGGGGAGGATGGAGGGAAGAAAATGTGAGATCAGGCCCAAATCTGTGGGGAAGCGGTAGCTTGGGCCGGACGAGTTCACAGATGTTTTAAAGTGCTAATCTAATCTTTATGCCAGGCCTCCCCCCCTCTTCTTTCTTTTTCTTTCCCCTCTCCCTGTCTCAGTTTTTTTTCTTCTTTTTCCTCCTTTTACTTTTTTTGGAGGGAGGTTGGAAAGGCTGCGGCCTGTGTTAATGCATCTCAGGAGCATCATGTACCGCTGCTGCTCGGTGATGGGCCCTAGTTATTCATGCGCCTGTTATCAGCCCTGTTTTCAGACTCAGACACATGTGCAATTGCAATGAAGAAGCCTGGAACTGAGAAATCGGTATAATGAAAAATTACCTTGCACAAAGCTGCTTATAAGAAAGGATGAAAGGGAGGTAAAGTCGCAAGGGGGTGGGGGTTGGGGGGCGGTGTCCTTTCTTTTTTAAGAATATCACCCATGGTGATCATTCATCAAGTTCAATGACCTTCCTATTTTTACACTCTGACACCTTATTGGTCCACAGACTTAGCCCGTTATTTAAGCTCTGCCAAAAGTGTGTTGCATTGGTATTATATAGCCCTGATACAGGATAAAAGGGGATTACATTGACCTCTGATGTTATTGAAACCAATAAATTTTAGGCCCCGCTTTGAGTTTTAACTCATTTCCTCCCCTTGTCACTCTCTTCCTCGATTTTCCCCTTTTGCTTTTTCCGCCTTCCTCCCTCTTGTTGCCCGAAAGGAGGGAGACTTCATATCAGACCGTCGCTGCATTGAAACACGCTGATAGCTCCCTCAGATTCAGCAGATGTACTTGCGCGGGAGTTAATCTCACTCCACAGAATTTAACAGCAAACCCAAATCCTGTGGTTTAAGCCTCTTCCTTCTGACACACTAGACGAGAAACAAAGAGACCACTGCCAGAAAAATCCCCCAGGGCACAAAACCTGGAAATCTAGCCAGAGATTAGAGCTACATGTGGAAGTGTGAAAAGAAATAAAGCATTGAATCATTTTTTCCCCCTGCCTGATGACATGACTTGTTAATTACTCACAGGTTGACAGATAATATTCACGTTGTGTTTACTTTTCAGCTTATTGTTTTTCTTCTCCATGTGATGTCAGGGAATCAATGGATTTTTAAGTTGTTGAGCACAGTGTTTGTTTCCTGTCTTACCCTTGTGACAGGGCATTCCTACCACTGACTCCTGCTTGCTGATCATGTAGCTCTTTGAATGTGCTCGTCATAAAATACACCACGATGAGTCCAACCTGGCAACCGCCACTGAACCTCCAATTGCTCACAACCTTCTGTCGCTCTCTCTCTCCTTCGCCTCTGCCCTTCTTTCTCTCTCTCTCCCCTTTCCTGTGTGTGCTGCTAAACATCTGGAGAAGAGTGATATCCTCCAGGTAAACAGACCAACAGCTGTCCACCAGCCCCTCTCTTTCCCCTCACCATCCCTCTCTTCCTTCATCACTCGATTTCTCCTCCTTATATCTCTCTTCCCTTTCCTTCACAGGCTGTATGACAGTTTCTGTTTCAGTCATTCTGTCTCCTCCTCTTTGTTCATATCTTGTCTTTTCGCTCATCAACAGGCGAGTACTAGTGATGGATGTGTTTATACCGCTGTTACCCTGCTGGTGCGGGCCTTATAATCTGAGTGACTGAGGACACTGAGGACACACTCTGAGTGATGGTTTCAGTTAAACCCTGATTTTTCTGACTACAGTGCATAACTTCCTCTGTGTTTGACACAACAACTAAATTGAGAGATAGCTCCAATTTATTTTACATTAAATTACATTACATCAAATAGTATTTTACTCCCCAAATTAATCTCTGAGATGTGGGAATACAACACAGCTCTTCAACAAATGCACTGAGGCCCGTTTCAGAAAGTGAATAAGCACTGCTTACATGCAAACTACAGCAGGGTCATACTTTGCAAATGACTGTTGCTCTGTCATGGCTGTGCATGGGTGGCAAGTATGGTGTTTGTTGTGATTTAGCTAGGCATGGCCAAAGCAGTTTGCATTTGTCTGAAACCTCTCAGTTTATTGTTAATTTCCAATGGGCACCTATCAATGCTCACGGGCCAAAAAGCCTCTGAACACAACTGGATAGAGCAACAAAATGTGTGATATAGCACAGAGTGACAGAAAAATATCTGGAAGCTCTTTACCTGCAGTTGTTTGTTCTTCTTTTAGGAAAAAAAAAGACCGTCCTGTTCATTTTATACTGTCGCAGTAGCAGATCTAACAGACCTCACCAAATCAGCGGCAGCCATCTTGGTTGTTGACCAAAAATGCTTCAGCAATGCCCCTGTGTTGGTCATTGTATCAAGCCCCACCCCATTTTAGATAAATGTTTGTGATTGGCCCAACTGGTCTCAGGACTGATGAGAATCATCATCATCCTGGTTAGTTTTGAATGGTAAAGGGTGTCAGAGTGACAAATCACCAATATTTCCAGTGTGCTCACTTTCAGTTCTCCTACCAAATAAAGTGGTTTCAGTAACAAGCCCCGACTGTTGGATTGTCTACAACCTCTCTGACCTCTCATGTCACACAGTGTGTATCATTATAGCGATATTTATTACCTTCCAGAGCTCAGTTTAGCTTATTGAGTATACTTTTTTACACAACTGAATGTTATTCCAGATTATGGAAATAAGAACCAAGTTGTAATGAACTGAAAATAACCTTAATATTGACTGTTCCGGAGGGGATGGGGGGGTTTTAAGAGGTATATAGAGCGAAGGACCCCACAGAGTCCAGATCTGCCTCTATCCTCGGCATCTGTCTAATTAAAACTAAACTCATGGATATCCCCTCCCTCTTCTCAACTCCAGTGGTATATTTCCCTGAACGCATGCCTCGAGTGTCGAAAGCAAATCAGAGGCGGTGAGAGAAGGCAGGAATAGCAGAAACGAGGGATGGAATGAATGCAATTTCCACTCAAGCAGGGACAGCATCCGCATTGTGAAACACCTGTAAAAACATCATTTTTCATCCTTGAGCTGTAAGGGAATGGGAGGAGGGAGAATGGAGATGAGATGAAGACATAAATGAAGAGCTGGACAGATGACAGAAGAGGAAGTAAAAGAAGGGAAGATTGCTGTTGATTCATTCAATGTTTTAACTGGTATCGCTTTGATTAAGATGTTATCTGGTGCCTGCATGCGTTTTAAGTCAGAAACCACTGACAAAGATGAATTGGGGACAACAGCTGGTCCTTATGCAACCTCTGGATCGCTACATCAAACACACATGCAAACAGAGTCTAGAGAAAGAGAGACATACGTTCAGAGAGAAGAACGGACGCAGCAGCCCTCCCCTCGGCCTCATGGGTCGGCGTCCAGGCTCGTGACATGCCTGCTTCCGGCCAGCCTGCGCGGCATTTTGACGTGCTGCACCTGCCTCATTCGGCAACCCAGAGGTCCAGCTTTGCTCATTCAGTTTCAGCGTGAGTCTGCCTTTGAAGCTCGGAGGCGAAACCCAAAACCCTCGCTATCTGTTTTATGTGTTCCAGACTGAAACCACCAACTCAGCAGCAGAAGCAGCAGCAGCAGCAGCAGCAGCACACAACTGTTAGATACATCCACATCTGCTACAGTGATTTGGGACACTATCATTTTATTGTGTGACACACTATATGTATCAAACTGCAATTTAGTGTACTTAAGGGGTTAGCATGATTGAAAACTGTTTCTGATGTCCAAAAGGAAATCTTTTGCAACCATTAAGGGTCTGTGACCCCGGCAGTATAAGTGATGCCCTGATTCTTCTGCTGCTGGTATATCACTGTCATCTTGACTTTTATTTATCACCTCTGTTTCAAAAACCTGCAGGCACACATTGTTTGTAGCTGTGCCTCCATGCCAAACCCACAAATTTTCACAAATAGAACTGATGTTCTCTCAGAAAAATCTGGAAAAAGTTTTGGAACAAAAGAGGACATTTGTGATTTGCAGTAAAGCGAAAGCCAAAAGCGTTTCCAGTTTTCTAAGCCTTTCTGTCATATGCTTGTGCATTTTTGTGTGTAAATTTATTTGTCTGGCAAGTAACTTTTGTTTCTAGTAGTGGTAGTAACCCAAAATGTGCTTCAGACAGGTGTCATTAAAGGTTTCACATGTGATACAGTGGGTGGGCTACACAGTTGACCCAGCAGTTAACAAGGACAAGGAAGTAGGAGTGCTGTAGTTTCCGTGGACACGGCAGGTATGGAGCAGAGGACACCAGGGAGGGGTGAGGCTGCCTTCGTCTGTGGCTCATCTCATCTCTCTCAGAGTGGGCGGCAGAAGAGTGGCAGGCTAGTCCTTGTGAACTCTGCCTATACTCAGACTGCACTGCAGTGAACCATAAAGCAATCCCCACGCCACTCATCTATGTATGACATAGCTCATGTTGAACTGTTGTTGGTGATATGTGATACTAAATAACTGGGACGTGCTCCAAAGTTCAACTGCAGCACTGTTTGCTGACACACTTTCACATCTTGACTATACAGTCTAGGAAAGCTGCACCCAGGGCCACCAAGATTGTTTCTGGGAATTCTGATCTTTAATTTGGTCATAGTTCATGACCTGTTTGGTAGTTTAGATTCTACAAATACACATAAATTACACATGATGAGATTTTAGAGTCAAATTTTTTAATTTGACTGTTTTAGGGCAAAAAGCACGAGTTAAAATAGTCAGATATTTTTGTATTGTGGGAGAGGCTTTGAAATTGAATTGAAACAAAAAAGTTGTGAGGTGAAAGGAAGTGTTTAGGGCGCTCCTGGTTCAAAAAGTAAAATCTATTTTTTCCATAGCCAGTGTGAGGCAACTTTTATGGCTTGGATGAGTATGAAACGATCCGATCAGTACAAAAGTTTAACGACTGCATCAGAAAATATCTGGCTCTTTTGATGTAAAGACAAAAGTATAAGCCAGTGTAAGTTAACTATGACTCCCAAAGTGCATTTCTGCAAAACACATCCAGTCACAGAGCTTAAAATGCTGTTTAAGTGAGACTCTGACACTGATGATGATTTTATCATCTGCAGCTTAACTGAATTCAGTTTGGGGTTCTGGGTCAATTTTGGATGAATTACGACAGCATGATTGGTTCACAACTGTGACAAGTAAATGTTTTAAATTCCTGGCTACTGTAGTACTTACTGTCATCTGCAATGCCAGACTGAGGATGACATTTAAAAAAATATAATTTTTTTTTAAGGAGAAAAATTTGTTGGTTCCACTAAATTCCAGTGTGATGTTTTACAGTGTAGCAGTGCTCTGGTTGTAATTAAGTAATACCCCTCTGACCATGTCCACTCCTTGTGTGAAGAACTCTCTGTAATGCAAGGCATTTGTACTCCCTCCTGCTCTCTCCCCTGCTTATCTAGGATATATCACAGATAAACCCAGACACCTGGTCAGGAGTGTGGCCATGTGTCCGTGCGGCCCTGTCACAGGGAGTAACCGTCCACAGCTCCTCTGCATGATTTATGGGCTGAAGGAAGGTGTTCCTCAGGGCTGACTGGGTCAAGGCTGCTGCTACCCAGCCTCAAACAGACTCCACACCTGACAAGATAAGCCTGATCGTATCCTGTGTTTGTGCTCCACAACCTCACCTTTAGCAATTGATGACCAGAGAACCTGTGAGGGGAAGAAGGGACAAAATGTGTTACAAAAATAGATGTGAGAAAGAGGCAACCTTGATGAGGAGAGACATCAAGATATGGTGAGCTATCTGTTTCTCTTTGTTCCACTGTACTATAATACCAAAACACAAAGAAACAATAAACTGATATAAGCTAAAAGCCAACCACTGCCATTTCTAAAGAAGTAAGAACAGAAGAAATCTGATCACAAGTGCCCATGATATTGTGAAAAATCATGTAAACAATTCAACACAAAGCAAACCTCTACAGACCTTTAAACCCCTTAATGTTCAGTTTCTTTTAATTTGCCCTTTCAAAGCCACTTAATTATTGTCAACAACTGTCCAATTCCACATTGTCTGACAGTAACAAACACATATTCTTTATCAGCATTTTTCCATTTCCTCAAATAAGAATACTCTAGTGGAATATTCTGTTTTAAGCATTATTCTGTACACACTTCCCCAAACTTCAGCCCAAAATATTTGGTATCTTTAAAGGATTGAAATGCATGAGAAATGCAAGATGGTGGGACTGAAGATGGGGAAATTGTGGTTTCATACATCCGTCCGCAATTTTTATATGATTCCTATCAGTGGTAATATCCCAAAGAAAATGGATGTATGAACTAACAGGTCATGGCTTATCAATAATCACTCATCTCATTTCACCATGTGGGACAAATAGACTGTTTAACACCTGTTTCTAATGTAGCACCTGGGAAAAGAAGGAGTTTACAGATGAGGTTGAAAGAGGAAAAGATTTGCAAGAGAAAACTGTGTGAAGATGGGCAGGTGATTGACAAATGGGCTGAGATTGAAGTGATGATTTGCAAAGGGGATGCTGAAGGATGAGAAAGATAGATAAGTCAGGAAAGATAGAATAAAGAATGGTTTAGGTGAAAGAGTGAGCACCGGTCATGGAGGAGAAAGGTCAAAGGTTATCGCTCAACCACTGTGAGTGAACCACAATGTGTTACAGCCCATGAGATGAAATGTACTGATGCTAAACTAGGACAGACTCCATCTGTGAACATGAAATACTGAACCATACATCTTACGTGCACATCTTTATCTACATCTATACACTTGTTTTTCACACACAAACATAAAGCACACAGGTTTGTTTCAGTTACGGCTCACTGAGATGGCCATACACTTATCTATAACTACTTGTACGTATTAAAATATAAAAGGTGCCCTGTGGAGTTTTCTTGTAAACAAACAAAAGTTATCTGCACTCCTCATAAAGCATTTGCAAACATTTTAGATCTTGCACTGTTTACATCGTGTTAACTAACCAGCAGTGTTTTTCTTCTTTGTTGGTGAGTTACTGTGTTTCTTGGTGCATCACCAGTGTCAACTTTCAATCAGTGGAACAGCTTGAAACCAAGAGCAGGAGGTGAATCGTGCATGGTGGGCTGGTATGCATGCATGCATGTGCGTCCTTGTGTGCTCTATGGCTCTAATCGCATCAAAAATCTCCACAGGGTACCTTTAAGACTGGTTATGTTTAGAGAATATGCAGAGGGATCAGAGTCTTCTGTGTGTTTTTTCCACCCTAAAGAAAGGACATCCTGAGAAAAGCACAATGTATTCCAAGTCTCAGGATTCTCAGGATACTGACGGAGCCCCTAGCATCCCAGGTGCTTTGTGGGACATTAATGGGTTATGTACAGCGTTTCTTTCTTCTCCATTTGGTGTGAAATCAAATCACAATCTTCTCCTTTCGCCCTTTTAGACTGTGGGCTTCACTCACCTGTAAGCTGCAGTGAGCTGGTCCATCTGGTGGTGGTTGAGAAGTCACAATCCTTTTCTAAAACGCACAGGAATGTGGAGGCCAAAGACACTGTCGAGTTTCTTTGACCCCTGCGTTTCACCACACATCTCCTCAGTCTTTCTTGTTCTCTGCCTCCATGTGACATCTGGGATCAGAACCATGTGTGCGCTGCTCACGGGTGGTAGAGCGAAGTGATACAGAGAGGATGTGCAGTGAGGAGGAGACATTTCCCCTTTTATTTAAATCTTGTGCTCAAACTCACAGCTGTTTCAGTGTGAGAATTTGAGGCTACTTCCTTAGCTACAATATCATGAACACAGACCTGTTTAGATCTTGAACTCTCTGCGGGACCCCTGGCTTCCCTTTTTTCTTCTGGAACATGGCAATAAATCCACTGTAGGCTGAAGAAAAATGTGTATATGCAAGGCTTTTATCAAGCATGTAGGCCCCAGGAAAAAAAAAGCGAACATCGCAAAAAAAGAGAAAAAGTTGATGCAAAGAAAAAGTCACATGACAATTGGTGCTGTTTGCTTTGTTTATTAGAGGTATATTGTCAAACATTTTACAAGCTTTTGCTTAAATGTTTCCATTTAGAGAGAAAAATGCAACACTGAAAAAACAATTACTAAGCTCAGCAGAGAACACTTTTAAAGCCCCTGTTTGAAAGGCACTGAAGTCCCAGTTTTAGTATCAGTCTTCCTTTTTTTTTCTTGACACATGCAGACACAACTAGCAAAGACACCTGTTGTTACACACTTCAGTAGCTACAATACATAGAGCTTTCATTTGACTTGTTAGTTGAGCTTTTAAAGGCGACACCGCTTATGTCTGCTATCATGTGTTGAACACCAAAATGTGTGCAATAATGATAAGGTGGGACGTTGAAGTAACACAGACTGTTGATTCAATACACTGAACATTTGTACGGATGTAAAGCTACCATAACTTACTTCATGTGGATGGCAGGCTTTCAGTTTTCTGTATGCTTTGTTGAGTGCAGGTATCTTAAATATTTTCAAGATTAAATACACCATATTGCTGCTATTTAAATACATAATGTGTCTTTTTAAGTTAGAATTGCCATTCAGTGGAATTATGTATAATCACAAGACAAACCATCACTTGGATTTTCTCCACGTCTGCAAAAGAAATGTACAAAAAAAGTCTGTCTTTTTTTAAATAATAGTGATAGTAGTACATTCAAACAATAGCATAATAATTCCTCAGCATTATTGTTGTGGTTTTAAATAGCTTGTGATGTAGGAGTGCTTGTAAGGGACAGTCTGCCATTATGTTAGCGTTCATGAAAACAGATGCACCCTACTTCATGGTTCAAATACTGCAGAAACAACACGGTCACACAAAGTTTAGATGCCACGCTGGTGCCATCGTCGTATTGCAAATGCTGTTGATCGTCAGTACGTCCGTCGGAAAGATACAGAATTGTGTAAACTCTGCTCGGGAGCTTCAGAACGCACATCCACGACTGCCTGCTCTGACTGTACTTCTGCAATAGCTTTAAACACATGAGCCTGAGATGAGCGGCTAACATTTGAATATAGAATAGACACTCTCTGATGTTAAAGCGTGAGAGAACAGTTGATGGTGTACACAGCAGCATCGTCGATAAATGGGAAAAAGTGTAAAGTAATTCCTGGCAGTTTACCTGTGTTGACCATATTTCTGCTTGCACTACTTTCTCTGCCTTACTGTCTAATCATTTATCCTACTCTGTGGCAGATTATGTCTTCTATGTTTTTCTCACTCTTTTTCTTTCTCTTTTGGTCTAGTTTTTTTATTCCTGATAATGACAGTTTAGCTGCTGTATTCATTTCCATCTCCCTCCTCTCCACTCATCCTTCTCACACTGCTAGATTTGTCTCTATCAGTCTGTGTGTATGCATTCAGCTGGCTTTTATAGTCCCAGTTCCAGTCCCATCTGCCTGTTCCTGCCTCTGTCCCCTCCCTCAGTGCGTCTCCGTCCACGTCTAGGTTTCTCTGGCCGAGCTCTCTCGCCCACTACCGGCAGCCGCAGCCCTCCACCACCATATCCTGGTAATTCTTCAGCACCACTCGGTCGTGAGGGTCCAGGTAGAGCAGGGCAATGGGGCTGAGGGAGGTGGGGACGCAGCAGGCCCGGGGCACCGCTCCATTCACAGAGTTTACCAGAGTCTGCACCATGGCGTGGCTAGAGGAGTTCATGTGGTCAGCCAGAGGGAAGCGGCACTCCCCCAGGCAGAAGAAGGCATCGTAGCCGCTGGGTGCAATGATCCACTTGTGCCAGCCCACGTCGTTGAAATCTACGTACAGAGGATGGCGGCGGCATCTGTTGCGAGAGAGGCGCTTCAGTTTTCGCAGCACGGCCACCATTTCTTTTCACCCTTCCACGTTCGCTCCAGCCTACCCCACCTTTATCACCCCCCCAACCTGGAACTGTATAAACTGTTTTTTTGGCCTTCACCCAGTCTTGGTCCCTATTGCGGCCCTTGCTGCTGCTCCTTGCCCTTTCTTTTGTCACTTTTCTCCCTCTCATCCTCTGGCTGCCACCTGAGGTCCTCCTGCCATGTTTGACTAATGGCTCTCCGCGCCCGTCATGACTGTAAGTCACCAAGAGGGGTCTCTCCTGGGCCCAGCTGTGCTCATCCTGACCCACAGACCTGCATACCCTCAGGTGTCCCTCTTTGTGTTTCTCTGCCTCCTCCTCATTGGCAGCAGAGGAGAAGCTTTGGTCAGGGGGCGAGGTGGTGCTGTTCTCAGGTGTGACCTCCAGGAGGAAGCCCAGGCTGCCACTCCCAGCAAGGGCCTTATGGAAGAGCTCTGCACTGAGGCTAAAAACCTCCCAGAAACCACTGTCTTTATGACTTTGGAGGTCAGTGGTGAGTAACCTTGTCTCCAGCAGGTTGGGCTCCGGATCCTCGTGGTGCTCAGAGAGGTATAGGTTTAGTCTGTGGGGCCCGGGGCCCAGGGATGCTCTGTCACTGTGGAGGAGCCGGAGCTCAGCAGAGAGCACCCTCTCATCCTCAGGGATCGAGGAGATGTTGAAGAAGATGTGAACCCTCTTATGATGGTCTGCTATGGGACTGTCTCCAAGGGGCTCTATGAGAAAGATGAAGAAAGACAAGAGAGTATGGGAGTTCAGTGTGGTTCAAACTCATTTGACTGACGATGCATGACACAAACAAATGCAGGCTATGTTACTCAAATTTGCAATTTAGCAGAACTTTCTTCAAAAACAAGAAAATTGCCAAACTGTCTTCCAAGATCAGTAGACACTGTGAGTTCCAAGTTTTACCCTGCATGAGACACAATCATGTTTCCAAAGTGAACTGAATAACTACAAGCATTAATTTGTTCCGAGATGTGTTGTTACTTTAAACTTAACAAAATAATACATGGTCCTGGCCCAGGCTTTGTGCAATAGGCATATATAGTTGTATTGCTTTTGTATTTTTATATTTGTGAGCTGTATTTATTGCATCAGAATCAAGGCTGGATTACTAGGAAAACCTAGCAACTCCCTCAAGACCTTCTGTCCCCAAAAGTCTCATGTTGACTGCATGTGTTAGTTTTTGGTATTTTGATTAATTGTAAATTTGTTAAGGAATTTCCACTACTAAAGTATATATCAAGTAATATCAACCTCTGCATTATTAGCTAATGTTGCGGCCATGTCTTATTGAGGGCATCTGTTGTGAACTCCCTCTGTGCTCCCTAAAGACCCCAGGACTTTGGGGCCCAACAGCAAATGTTTGCCCTCAGGCCTCGTAACAGGTTAATCCAGCCACGATCAAAAGTGCAGTGCAGAGTTCAGTGTGAGATATATCTAAGTACGCTCTCACATGTCTTTTGAAAGACGTGGGGATTGTGACAACCTGTCTTATCTAAGAGGATTGGATCTTACTTAGCATTTATGTTGTTAAATGGTGAGTCAGAAGAAACATCTGCTACTGTCATAAAAAAGATCTTTATACTTCATCTGTGGCTGATAAAAGAATTCAACGGAGTGCATAAACAGTTTCCCTGAAACAACAGTTCAAAGGTCAAACTCAAACAACCGTGATCCGAATATTTTGATTATATAAGTTAAACAGGTTGACAGCATGGCGTCATGATGTGTCAGTGGGCTCACCATTGTGGTGAAAGCTCCGTACAGTGTTGGCCTGCTGGATGTGCTTGCTGGGGAAGCTAAACGAAGGGTCCTCCACTAGGTGGTACTGCTGCTGGTGGAAGCGATAAAGATCCAGGAGGTACCGGGGCACCGGCACTCCAGGCCGAGGGTCGGGCTGCGACTGCAGGCCCAGCCGGTTCAGGAGGAGACTCTGGATGGTCTGAGCCAGACTGGGCTCCAGGACGGAGCTGGCTGGTGGGAGCGTCAAGGAGGAAGGCGTGGGGGACACCCTGCCATGGTCGATCTCGCTGGTGTCTCCACCCTGGCGACCAGACGAGGCTTGAGGTAGCAGCAGGACCATGAGGAGCAGGAGGTTAGCAGGGAACATGGTGGACCTGGAGGGCAGATAAGGAGGTGAGGAGAGATGATGGTGGGACAGGTGTGGTGGAAAATAGAAGAAAGGGCGGACCACAAAAAGATAAACTTGTGAAGGGAGATTGTACAGTACTTTTCTGTCCTTTAAATTTAGGCATTTTGAATTTACGTGTTTGTGCACATATATGCTTTATACAGGAACAATGTAAATCATATGATATAATGACACAATATAAAGTGGTTGAGAAATCTGCAAAAGAGATAGCTCCTACAAGATGCTCCAGGACTCTGTATATCATGCTTATGTCTTCTCCTTCCTGGACACACTAGTTTCTCATTAGTCTTCAGCCTTCATGTGGCATATGTTCAAGAAATTTACTGTCCACATATCCATATGAAGTTGTTTGCTTGTTACTCCTGGCTGTAGAAACAGTGCTACTTTGTTTTTTTCTCTGTTAATTTATGGCAAGCTTCTTACCCCCAAGGCCCATATATCTCCTAGGACACCTAGGAGCAGGAGTAATTAACCCGTCTCTATCTGTAATTTAATCATGCTGTGTGGTTGCGTATGAAAGGGATCACAGTGCTGTGTATGAAAGACATCCAGCATTAATCAAAGGCTGTGGACTCTAGTGACATGTAATGGAGTTGTAGAGGTATGTCAGTGACAGATAACCAGTTTTTTTTCCTTCTGTCATTCTTTTCAAATCATCAGACACTGAGTGTTAAAACATTCAGACTTTGTCTGAGTAAGTGAAGAAGACCAAAATCTTTTCATTTAAAATCTTTTCATTTCAAAAAAAAAATAGAGGCCTATTTTATTGCTGGAAATAAAAAAACTCAGAAAACATTTATCTCTCAGATGCAACTTTTGTGGTTTGCTCATTTTAACCTCTGCTAGTTACCTAAAAATCCTTTCTGTGGGTGCTCTCAGTGAGGGGATTATTTGCACCTGTGTGTGTAGGATTTTGTTACGGATTTCACTCCATGCAGATTATCGAAGGCCTAATAATATTCATTCTGTCCCAGCCTGCATCCTAAACACTGACCACAACCCCACAGATGCCACAACATTGCTCCCTTGGCTAAACCTTACTGAGATAAGACAGTTGACCCTCTTTCATCTTTCACTTAAAAACAAGTGATCAGTGTGTCTCCCACCATGACTGTTCTCAGTGCGGGAACATGGCCACAGACAAGGGTCACGCAATTATGTGACCTGGCTAACACCCTGCACCTCTGTAATGCAGGTGTTAATGACTGAGCCAGTAATTAGAAACCAGCAAGTTAAGAGCCCTCTTGACCTGAAGAGGTTGAGGTGAGGTGTAAAAAGGTCAGAGCAAAGAAGTTGAACCTGTTGACCAGTCAGGGATAAGACAATCTGAGCTGCAAATTAAATGAACTTCTATGAAATAGGGAAGCGTAAAAAAGAAAAATGTAAAAAATGTTGTTCTGTTGAACAGGACAGGTATACAATTTCTATCCTCAAAAATAAGCACATCTTGATTCCTGTCAGTCACTCTAAGTTTGCAATTATCTCTTTCCTTGTCCGAGCTCACACATATCTCCCTTCTCTATCTCTTTATCTCGTCTCTCTATGGGACAGAGAATTGGTTAGGCCCTCTACAGCGTGATAACAGAGGTGTTTATGACTGAGTGAACACATAATGACACTGTAATGACTGCTTATCTTACCACACTGCCAGAAAAAGGGTTAAAAGCAGGTCACAGGTGTGAAGGCGTGTATGTTTTTGTGCATGTGCAACTGTGTGTATGTGTGTTCTTCATGTTGTTGTGCAGTTCAAAGGGCAGCCCTGGGAAAATAAGCCACCTCCAAGCGTGGGATTGTTGCTAGCTGTCCATTAAACTCTTGCGGCCCCACCCAGGGCTGTTTCACCTGAGGCAATGCAGCAGAGGACAATTACAGATTAGACACTCTGCTGGACGGCCTCTCCCATATTCCGAAGAGGCTTGTAAAGCAGATTAAGGACAACAACACCACCTCTCCCCAGTACTTTCCTCACCTACAAACCCACCCAGGTGACTCTGAGGTTCAAAGGTTCATCTGTCACACAGGAAGGTGTGTCTCAGCTTCTGCCAGGCAGAGGAACACAGATGAAGAAAGCAAGAAATGGAGGCCAGCTTGCCCTACATCACTTTGACATACATACAGCCTCTCTTCTCTCCCTGGGTGTCTGTGTTATGACTGGTTCTATCTAATTTTAACCGGGCAAAGAGGATCCAGGCCTAATTTAGCATCTTTATGTGTCATGTGCATCAGGGCGCCACCCACCCTGATGTCGACTCATTCCAGAAAAACTGACATTTTTATGATTGCACCCCCACAGTTCCTCCTTTCATCTCTGACTTTTAAAAAAAAAAATTCTTTCTCTCTGTGTCATGAATCTGGCATGAACAGAAGAACTAATGAAACATTGGGGGGGTAAGGTGAGATAAAGGGCTGAGGCTCAGCAGCGGTGTTTTTGCCTCTTTTCCCTGTGCGCATGCCCACACCTCAGTCTATTAGACATATTAGATGTGACCTGACCTCCCGAGCAGACAGTAGCGTGACCCTGGCGCGCGGCAGACGGCTGTCGTCGCGGGCCTGCCCCGTGTCTCTCTGAACTCGCTGATTAAAACCTCTGACCCCCGGTGTCTTTTGTCGTGTTTCTCTCTTTTTATCTGTTTATTTCAAACCCTGCTCCCTTTCCCCTTCCTCCTTCCTCTTTGCATTCCTTGAACTTTGCCCTTTTGCTTTGTCATCTTCGCTATCACACACTGCGTGTTTTTGTGCCTGTCTGCATCACCTTCTCATTCCCTATCTCCCTCTCTCCCTTTCCCTCTCCCCCATAAATGTTGCTCTTTTTTCCTAGGCCCTTAAATGAATGGTGTTTTTGCGGAAGAGCGTGGCGGACTGTTGCCGGGCCAGAGGGCCGGAGTGTCACTGCAGCCGGCTGATTTATCCACCGCCTGCTGTCTTCATGTTACGCCTGGTCCCTCAACTTTCCCTTCCTGTTGTTCTTCCCGTGTTTCTTTTCCCAAATTCCTCCTCTCGCTCTCCCTGATTTCTCTCTCCCCCCTTCCAGCTCTCATTTTTCTGCGCTGCCGTCTCATTCTTTCAGAACATGATACGTGCGGCGTACATGCCACGGGGTTCATTTTCTCGCTCTGAGCTTACTCAAATGCTTGGAAATATGTCATGTTGGACAGCCTCAGGAGCCAAAATATGATGTACAGTGTACACATACACACCTGAGAACACTTCTGAGGATACATCTGTGTTCACTGCCGCTCTTTTTCCACAGCGGCCCTTAGACTGTAGCATATAAACTGAGCATGCACACACCAGTCTGTATAATCTGTGGGGTTATGACTGCACAATATTCCCTGTGCATAACTAGTCATTAATTCACAAGTTTGAGCCGTGGAGTTAATGTATAATGGGGGTGGGGTGAAAAATGTCCAAAACAGTTGTGAGTGGAGTTGTGGCGTAACAGATGAAATCATTAGAACAATATTCCAGGTAGGCTGCTGTGTGGTTTTATTGGAACTCTATTAGAACAGCACTTTAATTCATCCCAGCTGGACCGATTAGCTGTCTAATGACCCAGATGTCAAACGTCCGTTGCTGCTGCACATTCACAGACACACACATGCATACATGTGACCATGCTAAGAACAGTACAAGGTTTAAACACCTACTAACTGCCAGGCAGAGTGAGCACTAACACGTACGCAGAAACTCACGCCAAGATGTATAACTGTGGAGAAGCTAGGTTATAAATATATGAGAGCAGTTGGAAATAGATTTAGACACACACACACACACACACACACACACACACAGAGACTGGTTCATTTTAGTCATTCTGGTACTTTCCTGACTAAGCAACATAATTGCAATCTGCTCTACCTGACTGATCAGGTATCACATCTACACACATCTACACACACTCACACACTATTTTTTGGCTTCAGTCTCAGTCTTTTGTGTGAGCTTTTGAGCTGAGCATCAACAGGTCGCCATGTAGTTACAGCTTATCTCTTTCATCCTCATGCTCCCTTTTTACCTCAGAGTCTCCTCTTTCGTCTAAGCCAGGGATGCCCGGAGGTCTCTGTGTCACAAGTGCATTATGGTTAACAGGAGGCCCTGCTGAGGCGTAACACTGCAAAAGCATCAGTGGAAATACTGACATATCTAACCCGTGACTACGGAAAGCTCAGAGACTGCTCTCGTTGTGTGTCTGACAGCTAAACCAATGTGAAATACAGAACAAAAACACACCTCTGCTTTTCACATTAAAGCTGCTGAGTGTTAACACTGAGGGCCGATTCAGACTATGTGTGCTGCGGCGGTGGTGAGTTACATTATGCTCTTTGAACTCATAATGGGCACATTATTCTCAGACAAGTTGCTTACCGGACAAGATTTTGATTGAGCAACACAGTGTGCCAGCGGTGTATGCATGTGCATGAGTGTGTGTGTGTGCATTTTTTCCCCAGAGTGACTAATGGTTTCAGCAGCGCAGTTCCTGTGGCCCGTAGCTTGACAGACAGACGTGTGTGTGCGTGAGTGTGTATGTGACTGTGTGTGTGTGTGAGAGGCATAGGGATGTAGTACTTACGTCCAGGTGTGGTGGGATGTATGCAGAGTCCATGGTTTATCCTTGAGCTCCAGTGTTACGATCCCTCGGCTCTCACTCCCGCTCCTTTGGAACAGAATGGACAAAGTGGACTATTTATCTCTTTCTCTTTCTTGCCTTCTCTCTATTCACCTCTCTCAGGGCAGCCAGTGCCTGTCTCTACTATGTCTCCTATGTAAATGGACTGTAGGTAATGCTGCTCGCTCCATGTTTCTCTCTCCTCTCTGCTCCCTCGCTCAGCTTCTCATCCTGTTGTCAGTGTCAGATAAGCAAACTCTTAAAAAACATCCACCGGCTTCCCCCTCTGCCTGCCTGCTTGCCTGACCTCTGCTAGTAGGCAACTCCCTTTCTCTGTCGCCTGCACTTCCACCCCTGCCTGTTTAAAACACACTGGCACCGCCGCCGTGCATGGAAGCTGCAAGAGGAAAATGAGTTGTGTCTGTCTGTCTGTCTGTCTGTGCTGTATCACCGGCAACAACTCCCTCTTGTTCCTAAACCTCCTTACTATGTGTCTCTCCCTTCCTCTCCTCTCAGTTCCTCCCTTTTGTATCTCCTCCCCTTTTCCTCTCTCTCTCTTTTTCTCTCTCTCTCCCATACACACACATCCACACACACTTTTTTTGTTGCTTTTTTTCTATGCTATACAAAGTGTCCAGCTGGTAAACTCAGTTTAACTCTAATTGACTTTCCTGGCCACTTAGGTCCTCCCAAATAGTGATGTCACTAAGACCGGCCCCAGTACATTCACAGGCTGTTATCTCTCGCTCTCTCTCTCTCTCTCTCTCTCTCTATCTTTCTCTCACACACACATGCGTGCACACACACATATGCACAGACACGCAAACACATGCACAGACATACACAAGCAAACAATCACAAGCATAAGCACTCTCACGTACACACAGGCACACTAAAACGAAACCAAGCACATGAGCATGTCCCCAAAGACACATGAACATATGTAGTATATCTTTACACACCATATTCACACACACACACACACACATACGTGAATACAACCTAGTCCAAATAACCCTGAGGTCAACACACAGAAGCAGGCTAATTATTTTCCACATTTTCTCCTTTAACAAACTCACCTGCTGCTTTTCGTTGGCACCATTTTACGTTTCGGCCAACGTGCTCGCAGACACTTGCTTCATCATTATAAATACGAGGCCCCATGACACTGTATAAGAGCAAACAGATGCAGTTACAAGAGAAAGGTATGAATGGATGACTCATAGGAGCTGCCATGAAGTCACCACAGTTGAGTTTTGTGATTGGATGGAAGTAAACGTTGAGGTAAAAAAGAAAAAAAGGAAAAAGCAGGCTGTACTTCTCCACTACGGGTTGAAGCAAGGTGCATCCGTCCTTCCAGCGCAGAGCGGGTGGTGGGGTGAATTTGTATTCATGGGCTGGACCCATGAGAAAACGTCTCTTTAGGATGCACCGTCTCACATATTAGATCTCATCTGGAGAATCACTTGCCCACGTCCCCCTGCTCCTCCTCTCTGTCCCCTCCACTTGCTCTTCCCGTCCACTCTTGTACAAACGCACGAAAACCTCATCCACAGACCTCATTCATCGCCAGGCTGAGTAATTGTCCGAGTGCAGAGCAACTTTACACACAAACACACACTGGCTCTGCTCTTGAAACACATGCGCATACACTTGCTTTTGGAAAGGGTTTTTTATCATTATGGTGCTTTCACTGAAAGCACTGTTATCAGATTCAAGACTCTTTTGTGAATTCATTTTTCAAGTGTGAAAAAAAAAAAAGCTACAAAAAAAAAAAAAAAAAATCGAAAAGCATTTAACTGACCATTTATAAGGTAATCCAATGATCCATCCAATGTTATCCACACTTTATTAAAAGATCCAGCCTACACAAAATTTCACAATCATGTCAATTAATTGCCTGTCTTGGTGGTGTAGTGAGTTTGAAGCATGCATTTTTGCTGGGGTTAAAACCCTCACGTCAGTAAACATCCACCATGAGTCCTTGAGTAAAGCACGGACCTCCTGTAACTCCAGCTGATCCTGACCTTTGACCTCCCTGAGGAGGAGTTTAAATGAATTGCTTTTGCGATCAGTTGTGTATCAACCTAGTTACAAATCATGTTTTTCTTGCCCTTTGCAATCTAAAAACTTCATTGTCAATTTGTTCTTGAGGCTCTGACCCATGTACAGCTTGTTATTAGAGAAACTGTTTGATATTTTGTAAATCTGCTTATTTGATATCTTGCAGAGATTTAGATGCAAAGCTACCACTGTTATATCACTATGCTAAATATGAAGCTAGAACCAGGAGGCGATTAGTTTATCTTAGCATCTATATCAGAATTAGTGGGAAACTAATGGAAGAAGTAGAAGAATTTAAATGTGAGTTTGAATATTTCACTCAGTTTTGCCATCATATAGCTTCAATATAATTCATTTTCCAACCTACAAAGCTACAAAAGAGGACAGTAAAAGGCTAAAACTGGGCTAAAAGATGTAAAAATCACTAGCATGGTCCTTAAAAGTGGGAACTGTACGAGCATTTTGTGTGTAAAAATGGACCAAGGTCTGTGGCTATTCAGGGTTCAGACATCATAGCTGAGCCACATCCCCAGGCTTTACTAAGTGCCTTCTCCAAATGAGCAGTAATTCCAGCCTCCAGGTTTCCCATCCTCTGGAAAAGCCGTCGGCTGCCTGTCCCGCTGGCTTCCGACGGGGGTGGAGAGAAACTTTTAAAGTAATACCTCACCGCCTTCTTAACAAGCCATCCATCCGTCCTGCATCCCAGTGTTCCCACCTCCATACCGGTCCATCCCTCCATGGACACAGAGAGTGAGGCCTCGTCAAGAGAAGAGGAGGAGGAGGAGGAGGGTGTTTGGACTGCTCAGCTACCTCTTTCCCTCTTTTCCCTCTTTCAGCAAACTGTCACACATAATTACTCATTGATCAGCATGGTCATCAATCATTCAGAGGTGGTGGGAAGGAGAGCAGCAAACCTGAATAGAAAGGTGACTTGGGCTCATAGCAATAGCAGTAACAGCTGTGGACACACAGTCACACACACACTCATTCAAGTGTGTGTTTGTGTGTGAATTTATGAGGCTCTTTATCCTTCAATAAATGGCTCAGTAATCCACGTTATCTGTCCTCAACCAAACATCTGTTTCCCCAACACTGCTGATTGTCACTCAAAGGTAAATAAGTGTTGAGATAAAGGCCAGGATTGTTGTTTTTGTGAAATTTTAGTGAGTATAGTTCACATAGTTATCTACCCATATGTACAAGTACATCAACATCAAAGCATAAAAAGCATCAACAGGCAGGCAGGATAATGAGACAAAAAAAAAAGGATGGATCACTTGGCACTTGGCAGTTAAAGTATTAGTGAGTAGTGCCTAATATCAGGAAGTAGAGCAGTCGTCCCACCAATCAAAAGGTCAGTGGTTTGATACCCAAGCTTCTCTAGTCCATGGGCCTAAGTATCCTTGGGCAAGAAACTGAACCCAAAGTTACCCCAGTGTATCATCGGTGTGTAGATGTATGCGTGTGGTGAATGCGACCGGTAGCGTAAAGTGCTTTGAGTGGTCAATATGATTGGCAAAGCACTATATAAGTGCAGTCCATTTACCTTTCCATTTACTTGTTTTGTATGTTTCCCATTATTATCACATGCCCAAGTGCCCATCAAGACTGAAAGCAGTTGGAGGTTTATCAATGACTGGGACACACCTGATTAATAAGGACATCCCACTACTCTATAAAGAAGTGTACACTCACGAAATGAGAGAAGGGAATTAATGACAATAAGTTAATAAAACAATTAAACTGAATTATCTCGATGCACGTTCAAATACATAACACGTGGTGTTATGACGCTGACTTAACAACAATAAGTCAGATTATATATGCTGCTTATGAACCCAAAGGGGGTTATCACCCAACTCTGAAGCTTTCTCTTAGTATTTTCTAACCCACAATGTCCACGTTTTGGGTCATTCTCAACTGCTCCACAGCAGCTCTTTTCTGGGAAAACAGCTCTTAAAACGCCAATATATACACCCAGCTCAGCACCAACAGACAGACAAAGTTAACAAAGAGACTAGGTAAAGAAGTGGCCAGATCTTTTCCCACAGGATACAATGAAAACCAAACCAGAGCTAAAAAGACAGTGAATATTTCGCTTATATTTACAAGGTGGCGAGAAACACAACTCACCATGTGTACTCGTGCTCTGCTGGAGGTGTAAAGAGGAAACTGTTTGCAAACATGTCATGCCATTTTAACTTTATTAGGACTGCTACAGCTTTTGAGTCAAGTACTGAGGCCCTGTAGGTTTGAAAAGACTGTGACTGTGACAGCAGCTGTGGTCACTTTCAGCTCAATGGTTTTCAATCATTATGATTTTTAATATTGTTCAAATTGTTCATCCACTGCAGCTGGAAACTGTCGTAACGTCACATCTATCCCTAAATAATCAACCCCAACTATTAAATCACATAATGTAAACCTGAGTGAAAAGGAAAATCACTTTACTTTGAGCCATGGAAACAGTAAGAATTAATGAACCTGATTATTTACTTTACAACTATTGAGTGTTGTGAGCATATAAAGGTTTTGTTGTGTTGCAAGTCAACCAAAAAGCAACAAACACTGTTAGACAAATGAAACCACTGAAGTGACACTGATAAACATGGACATAATGTGAAGTGTTGTTTGGAAAACTTATGGAAACAATGGAGTTTAATGACTTGGTCGTCTGTAGTCTTTTTCCAAAATCAAATTTTCCCGAGAAGAGCACGTCACGGAGGAGAGTGAGTCATGAGTAAAAAGCTCCACAGCCCCAAAAATAAACAAAGATTGATGTTCAAACACTTAACGTGATCGATGCCTCACCAGTGAACAGCCTGAATGATAAACATGAAGTGCTGGAGAGTCATTTCTGTGATGACCTTACATTTACCTTCATTGTGTATATGTAATCAAGTTACATTATTCTAGATGCCTTTGATACTACCACAAAACCTTGTAGACTTTATAGAAAAAAATGTGTAAATTGTTGGTCACATCCATCCATTGCACCATGCAAGAATAACATGCAACATATTGAACAAAGGTAAAGGCATTTTGGCTTATCTAATAGTGTGGAACAGGTTTGTAGAGAAGTAAAGAAGAAAAAGTGTTCATCGATCATTTAATTTGCTTTGAATGCTGCCTAGTTACTTCTAATAAAGTCTATTACCTATAAAGCTGCCAGTATGTCAGTACCAGTCTCTTCTTTCTGACATTGGGTTAGAGCATTAATTTCACATCCACTTCAGCCTGTAACAGGTCAGCTGTGCAGAGGTGACTAAGGCGTCAGAGTTTAATCTTCTCTCCCTAGCGCTCTATTTCTTTTCTTTTCTTTTTACTTATAACACAACTTTCTGGCTCTTTTTTTTATGTTAGCAAGAAGGTGCAAAACTATGAATGTCTTCAAGGGAGACTGTTTAAAAATGTGCATTATTATCCCTATATTTTAAGTATGTATTGTCTCCACCTCCCTACAACAGCTGCCATTTCACTCCACCTTCTAGAATGGCCATTCACAACAACTAGAAACATTTTTAGTTTACAGTGTGGTTGGATGGAACATGTTTGAATATGGCTTCTTTTGATATCTCCTTATATGCTGATGATACTCTACTGCATGTAATGCTTTCAGGAATTAGTTTCCAGACGCTGGATGCTTCAAGATACCACTGTTGCTGCTACTGTATTAACACTTCCCCTGATTTAATGAATTTAATGTAACTCTGACCATAGTCAACTGTGCATTCTGCTTTCGTTTACACTTTACATTCATATCACATACCTAGTTGTTGTTTATACATGCTCTTATCAAAATCAGACTTATTCTACTTTATATACTACTTATTGTTTTTTTGTTATTATTATGGTCTATATAATACTGTAGTTACATTAGTGACATGACAAAGCTGCATTCATTTATTCCTTTATTGCACTTTCTGTCCATTGCTTTATCTTTATATATATATATATAAATAAATATATATATATATATATATATATATATATGCATGTTTACCTCTGTTTTCACTAACTGCTTAAGTTCTTATTGTTCTTCTTTGTGATAATAAAGTTGAATAAAATCTGACTTGGGCTCCCTGGTAGCCTAATGGTTAAGGCACATACCATGTCCACAGTTCAACTCCCAACTGGGGGACCCTGATTAAAGAAACTAAAACAGCCTACCCTGATTAAATAAAAAACAAATTAAAAGTTTTTGTGATGGCCAAACTTAACCCAGATAAAAATATGTGACTTCACTTATTTGCCCTGTCAAACACTAGAATTTGTAGAAATAGGATAAATACACCCTGATATTAAATATAAACAGAAACTGTACATCTGCTGCAGCTGAAGCAGTAAGCATTAAGTGCATAAGTAAGAGACACAACAAGATGATGAAAAAAGTGTTTAGATTGCTGGTTAGATACTTCCAGTAAATACTTAGACACTCTTTGCTGTTTTTAGACATAGAGTGGGCCTTAGAGGGGAATGACACTGCAAAAAAAGAAAAAAGAAAAAAAAGAAGAGGGATGATTTGTGACTGTTGCGTACTGGGAAAAGGACAAATGGATGTCAGAATGAGGAGAGAGCAGAGAGAGGAGAGGGAGACAGAGTTGAGATTTCATTAGATGTTCACATGAAGGAATCCACTTCACTGAAATGGCCACACACCCTACATGAATGCACACACACACACACACACACACACACTACTGACAGACTATACACAGACACAGTCACACAAACAAGGTCTGATGCTTTTCATTCACCGGCGAGGAATTCCAACATGAGTTTTTGCAGCGATAAGATTTCATTCTTTCATCCTGAGGTCAGTGTTTCTGGAAAGAGAGTTGTTGGGAATAAGTGTGTATGTGTGTGTGTGCGTGTATGTGTGTGTGTCAGAGGATATGTTTGTGTGTCTCTCATGCCATCACTTCATGGCCTCTCTACTGCCCACTGAGTGACTCAAACTCAACCCTCTCACTTCCTGCCATTTCACCAGAAAGACAAACTGCTAAACGGTATTTTTTTTTACTTAACCGCTCACAAACCTAAGAATAAAAGCTATTTCGAAAATTTCTTTTGGCCTAAAAATGCTCTTTGGAGAGCTACATATGTCTATTAAGATGTTTAAGAGTAGCCTGTTGGTATATATGTTAAGTTTCTTTCTTTCTTGGCTTGACTCAATAGACAGAACACAGACTCAGAGGCAGGCGAAGTTCTAAAGTATTCATTGTAAAACTGAGGCAGGGTACCAAGCACAAAGCAGAATTGGCAAGCCGGGTTAGCACAGGGGATCCGGCACCAGGTATGCTGGATGATGGGACAGGCTGAGTGTTTTTCAAGCAGTGATTCCAAATAGGACTGGCAGATGAGGCTGGCAACTAGCAAGGTGCTGTGACACAGGCAAACAACAGCAACCCCAGAGAAAGTGTAGAAACTGTAGAAAAGTAGTTTGACAATAGCCTAAATACCAAATCTGGGTTACTGAAAGGTCTACTGAAGATCGGGGGTTTAAATACAGCAGCTAGTAGTGGATTTGCAGAAGAGTCTCACATCCACACCCAGTGGGAGTATCTCATCTACCAGTGCGTTGATTTGTACAGGAGAGATGTCCTGCACCTGTAAAACAAGAAAATCATATATGCTTTTACACAAATCATATAAAGAATGAACAATTTAGTTGTAGGTTAAATCCATGTGTCTGCTATTATACAACATTTATTTCATCACTTTGGTAGCTGAGATTAAGATCTCTACTCCTGCTCTGAAAATGGCTCCTTAGAGCAGTGTAATTCTCAGAACTTTAATACCTAACATTTATCAAACTACTTTACTGCACTTTAACCTTTGGTCAATGCACAGCAGGTTTATGCAGCAGGTTATGATTAACAAATCATGAAAACCATTCCTATAATACACCCATAAAAACCCATGAAACACATAAAAGTGTAATAGGTACTGTGTTGGAAAGACAACAAAAAACACAAATATGACAGCAACACAAGGTAAATATCCATAAATGCTAATAAAATGAGGAATAAAAACAAATGGAAACAGGAAGTCTCATGGTCACAATCCCCCTACACGGCACATCTCAGTCATATGATGTTTGCAGATGCTAAAGACAAGGTCGTTGAAGAGGTAGAGATGGCAGAGATAGATCTTGTGTGTGTGTGTGTGTGTGTGTGAGAGAGAGAGACAGAGAGAGAGAGAAAGAGAGAGAGAGAGAGAGAGAGAAGGAGCATCCTATAAGCTGGTATGCATTCATTATCTCGCTCAAGGACATTTAACAGGGATAGACTTGTCTTTCATTCAAACACCCACCTACACACCCCAGAAACTACTACTGCTGCTTCTCCAATTCATTCAGTAATTCAGTGTTGAGAGGGAGACAGACCCAAGTTCCCACACATACACACACACACACACACACACACACACACACACACACACACACACACACACACACTCACTCTCTCTCTCTCTCTGTGTGTGTGTGTGTGTGTTTATTGGTACAGACTGTAAATCTGTAACCTTGTGGGTTTGTCTGGGGTGTGCTTTGTTATCTCTTTTCTCTCTGCCATTTTACTGACATGCAATAATTACACAAGCAATTTTAACCAATTTAATATAAGTCTGTATATTTGCCAATATAGGAAAACTCCACTGAAAAATACAGTTTACTGTATAAACCTCACAGAAACCACAATGTTCTGTAGTGGATATTCACAGTCCCTGCAGTTAGAGCAGCATTGTGATTAAGGAAAACATTTAATTAGGGTGTAACATTTATAATTTCAGAGCTGTATTCTCATATTTGTCCCTATGTCGAACAAACTACGTGCCTCAGCCGCACTGGTAAGTGGTGTGTCATTTACAACAGTTATATTATTTCCAGCTGTCAAAACACAATCTTAGCGGTCATGTACAAAATAAAGTAGAATGACCAGAATAACATAGTTGTTTCCAATTGTGAATTTTTCAAAAGCCTTTTTGTAATTTTCATAAATACTGTGTATTGCTTGAATGAATACCAGTAGCATAAGCCAAACACAAACTTTAACAAGTGTGTGACCAACTATTCTCAACTCAAGATCCATTTACCAGCTCCTTTCTCTGGGCTTTAAACTGCATCTCATGTTTATTGTATTCACTGATGAAAAATGTGATGTGGTTGAAAGCTAAAAAGCAGTTGATACACTATTAATGTGGTCAGTGTAAATTTTAGAAACCAGGTGCCAGCAAACACTGATGCCAGACTTGGTCTCTGCTGGCACTAACTCCTCTGTGAGGGTCATCTACAGTTTAGTACAGACACAGCTTTAATTAGCAATGTTCACTTTATTCTAGAGCATGCGTCAAAATGGATAATGTAATACAGAGACAAAAGCTAAATATCTTCTTTTTCACTCTGAATGAAAGGAAATAAGAATTTTTCTCTCTCTGGTTGTTAGGGTTGACCAAGAATATTACAGTGATTAGTAGTAACTGCTACAGTTTCTCCACCTTTGAACTGTCATAAGCCAAGTTTTCATCCAATTTTAGTGCAAAAGTGAAACAAATTTCCAAACAATTCACTAAAGAAAATGCATAAATAATGTGGGCACATAGAGAAAAACAGCTGGTGGCACTAATTCTCCTGTTGACTACTTTTAAACTAATGTAGAAGAAGAGGGCACACTGAGATGACAAAATTAAACACAGATCTGATATTTTTAATAATAATAATTTTCTTATTTACACCTGTGCTTTTCCTACTGTGATGTGTTAAAATGTGTTCAGTGAAAAAGGCCTATTTCCTGAATCTCAGTAGTACTGAAGGAAAAGTAGAGTGATGAAGATGTTAATGAAGATGTTACACCATTAACAAATCCATAGTAAAACAAACAACATAAAATAATGGGTAATTCAAGCTCACACAAGTCATACCTGTGTGTGGTCTGTACTTTGTTGCGCTGCAGTGAGACAAACCATAAAAAATGTAAATTTAACACTAAAGCAGACATGAGCAGAGGAGGTTTCCATGCAGTCTGTTCACCACTTTCTGCACATTTCTGCAACTACATGTTTCTGTGTTCTTTGTGGAGGAAAGCGGATGCACATACAGCACATATGTCTGTCTGCATGTTTGCATGCCGCCACACAATTACAGTACATATATTATAGGTTTGTATATGTATACATGTGTGTGTGTGTGTGTGTGTGTGTGTGTGTGCGTGTGTGGTCAGTAATAACAGGAAGCTGGCCCTCCATGTTGACACAAACCTGGCCCGGTGATTGGCCTTTTGAAATAAATAAACAAATAGTCAAGTGACCCACTCAACCCACAAGCAGCAGAGCTCTCCGAGAGACTAAAAATAAGAAACGCTGAGCGCTCCGCACCGTCAAACCCAAACAGGAACACCTGCAGCTTACCCCTCGGCCGAGCCCGTTGTCATGACAACCAATTGCACTGCATGCAAACAGTTTATAGTAGGATAAGGATGGGTGGGAGAGATTTTGCAGATGCCAGAGGGCTTGAGTAGAAGATAGTGGATGAGCCACGGCTGAACTGAAACACAGACTATAAAATTTGAATGACAGCAGAGGTTGAAATAAAGTCAAACAAAGTGAGGAATGTGGGGAGAGGGAATCACAGAGATAAACCAGAGGAGAGGGAGAATGTATGGTGAACAAAAAAAAATTGGGAATTTTAAAGAGAGCAAGAGAAAGAGAGACCCAGTCTGGAGTGTGGTTTGAGTGGGAGTTGGAACTGGTCTCAGAGCCAGCTGGTGGCTGTGGAGCACCGTGGCCACAAGACCGACTGAAGGAATGCATGTGTATATGAACAGCAGTCTGTCCTAAATGATGGCACACCCTCTCATCTGACTGATGGAGCAATTGGGGAAATGAAAGAGAGTCGAAAGAGAAAAAGGTATGGTTCAAGAAAACTAGTGTGAATGTGAAAGAATGATAGAAATGACAGAGAAAAAGGATTGGACTCCTACACCAGCCGCCACATCTGATTCTCAAAACTGACTTCTCATTAGTTCAGTTTATAATTTTCTAAAGGGCAATACATATACAGGTTCAAAAAGAACATAAATAATTTTCCACTGTGCCATTACTACTCCATTTAACCATTCATTGTCAGACTGGCAAAGCAATACAACACATACTCCTATCTATCACAACATTCAGTAATGCTTTGATTGTGTCGTCGATGCCCTGTTATTTATTCACATGCATTTCACAGCACAGATGATTTTGTATCTCTGTGTTGATCCTGAGGGAGGCCCAGAGCCTCCGTTTGGGTTGTCTCGTCCGGCGCTGTTAGTGGGCTCCTCTGGGAGGTTAAAATGCCTCTCAAACAGCTGCAGCACCTGCTCATATTTCTCTCTGAGACAGTGTGATAAAACACAAGTCTCCTTTCATACATAAAATAAAAATGCAGGCTCACAACTCATGGGATGGCAGTGCAGACCAGCTGCATCTGGAGTCTGTGTGTGTATGTGTACGTGTGAGTGTGTGATCACACGACTTAGCATACATTTTGTCTTTCTGCATTTAAATACACATATACAGAGAACATACATATGTACAGGGCTGTGTGTTTGCTCTTTGGTGAGGAAGTGCATGCCTTTCTGCATTTGTATATTTCCCATGAAGAACATACTGTACATATGTGTGTTATTTATGCATCGCCTTGCTGTCTCTGAGTGTGTCAGCTCCAGATGTGTGGAGGTCAGAGCAGAGCTGCCCTCTCTGGGCCCAGATGTGTCCAGGTGTGGCCTGCAGGTTCACGCCATGTGGGCCAGACTCTCCTTAGACCACGAAAACAGGTCGCAAGGTCAGACACATTTCCAAATCCTGTCTGTCTGAGAAGAACAAAAGTGTGAGTGATAAAAAATTCTAACATGTAACAGGCAAATGCATGAATGTCTGTATGATAGGCCCTGTTGATGCTCTGCTCTGTGTTAGTTTGTGCTAAAATTAATGAACATCTCTGGCTTGAATAAAGTAATCAAGTGATTCATCTTGCTGTTACTATCTTTGGCAGGATGTGGTCGTCTGTCCAGTCGGGACAGCTGTGTCCATTGATAACTTCAGCAAGGAGAACAGGACCAAGCTTAAGGACAGAGATCTGGCAATTCTACAACAGGAAAAGGGCACTCAAGTCTAACATTCTCTGGCACAGTGAATGGAGAAGAGACAGAAACAGACAGAGAGGGGGTCCTACGGGGTTGAAAGAGATTGTAAATAAAGATTCTGCCTCGGCAGATGTGAGGAAGATGGAGAGGATGAGGAGTTTGGTGTTTCTTGGATTGAAGGTTTGGGGTTTTGGGGGACATCACAAGTACAGAACATAAGGAGAAAGGGAAGAAGGAAGATGTGCTCTACTTGTTATCTTGCCTCTCTGTTTACTCAGATTCCTACTCACTCAGATAGCATCAGCAAATAAGCCGCAGCCAAGTCGACGTGCTGTGGACCAAGTCACAGCTGACCTTTTGCCTCTGTGAACACACACACACACACACACACACACACACACACATAGCATGTACACACACAGTCCTGATGTTCTCTACATTCTGTCCAGTTATAAACACTGAGCATTGGCGGGGGCTGAAGAAAAACACTCAGTCAGATTCTCCGTAAGTTTAGTAAATTTAAGAACATAAACATAAACATAAAGCTTATATTTTGTTTTGATTCCCTGAGTAAGAATTTGTTGTTATTATAGGTAAAGATAACACGTATTAATCCTTATATATAGTCTAACTTCTAAAATGTGAAATAACAGTTAAATAAAAGGGTAAGTTCACCAAATTTAAAATGCAGATAGCTTGTTGACAAAACTGTTGACAGCAGTAGCTGGGACACTGATTCTACTGCTGATGACTCCAGTATTCCTGAGAAGTACATTCATATTGGAGGATTTATGTCCAGTAAGTAGTGTGGCCTCCATGTCCACAGGCGGACAGTAATGGTGTGGAGATTGATGTCATAGGTGAGCATGAAGCATGTGGATGAGTAGAGTTCATATACTGTCACATATAGGGAAATAATGGGTGTTTTTTGTATTGTTTTTTAAATTGTCACTATGGTCTGAACATGTCACAAAGCATTTTTGTGGCCTAACTTCCTGTTGCACCTGTTAAGGTTAGACATTTATAAAACACAGTTTCATCACGTTTTATGACCTCAACATAACACATCCAACTTCAACCTGAGCAGAGATCTGATAGACTGAAAACACCGTACAACCATAGTGTAAAAGATGATCTTTCCATAATCTTAACTATACTGTTTTTGCCATGCACAGATATTGAGAAGACAACTTCAAAAACATTATCACTGAATGTAATCAGGGGTTTTGTAGATTCATCTCAAAGGAATGTTTTCAACATTTTGTGAAATCAATGGCACAAGAATCGAGGCTTTGAGAGCAAAGGGAAGTCCTACCCACTATTAATATGATGTCCCTAAAAAGTGCTTGTGAATGTATACACTTCAATAGCTGTTTGATGAATCAAGAAAAAGGTAGTGAGCTTTGATATTACTGTGTAGGCATTGCATCTTTTGCAAGCCCCAGCTCCCCTTAACCACCATGTTCTTCATTCACATTCCATCTCTCTCTATTTCTTTATTCCTCTCTTTGTGCGACAGAGTGATGTGACAGTAGAGAGCAGACAATGTCGGGTTACCCTGGTAATTTGGGAAGGAGGACGGAAGTATCCTGGGCGGGCAGCATCCCTCCTCCCAGTGCGGAGCGAGTCCCACTGATGATTCACCAGCCTGCACGATGAAGGTTGGTGACCCCAATTTGAGTAAGGCAGGAGGAGGAGGAGCAGGAGAAGAAGGCGGATGAGGAAGGGGGATAATAAGGAGGAGGGGATGGCGATGCCTACGTCAGTGGCACTTGCTAATAGGCAGATGTCCTTGTCCCTGACACAAGTAAATCATGTCTCTTGGGAGAAAGAATAAAAGAAAGAGAGGAGGAGAGGAAGGGAGGAAACAAGTGAGGCAGAGATTGAGATTGCCGTCTGGAGGACCGAGGCGTTGGGTTGGACGTGAGTGCGTGTCTAAGTGAAATTATAAGCAATTAGGTCGGCCTCTGAGCCCACTGTAGAAATTCTGTTTTTATGAAGACAGAAAACAAGAATGAGGAAAGCCAGAGAAGGTGAGATGACTGTTTTAAGCTGTTCAGGGTGAGTGGGCTGCGTTGTATTTAAACCAGAGAGGGAAACAGGTGATCTGCAGAAATGTGGAAGAAGATGGAAATGGGGAGGAAAAAATGGAGAGGAGGAGGAAGGGTGTTTGGCAGTGGTGGTTGCTAAAGTAAAAATAGCAATATTACAATTTAAAAATACCCCATAGTTAGTAAAATTATAAGTAAAAATACTGCATGCAAACCTATAACTGATTTGGCAAGTATAATCAGAAGCATGGACTTTAAGTATCAAAAATAAAAGTACTCATGTCCCCTGTGAGTTTATATAATAAATTAGAGTAATGGATTTTTTATCATTCATGTGTTATTGTATAAAAAGCATTAGATAAAGAGGAAGATGAAGCTAAGTTTAACTACTGTATCTTAACTACCCTTAAATACTGTTGGGCAGTTTAATCTGTAGCAATATATCATATTTTTTAAGCTCCTCTCATATTACATATTGATTATTTAAATATAGCTGTCAGAGAAATGTAGTGGATTACAAGTATAATGTAGCAGAAATACTCAATATACTCAAGTTACAAATGCCACAAAACTGTACTTCAGTACAGCACTTGAATGCACCTAGCTACATTCCCTCTGGTGTTCAACAATCTCCCTTCATCCCTGTGGGAAGCACCTGCAGTCACTCTGTCCCACAGTCTCAGCTAATGACCACAGGAAGATAAACTTTCACAAGTATGTGATCTTCCTCCTGATTAAATAGCTCTATACCAGACAACCACCCGCTCTGCCAGGGCAGCTTCCCGTCATCAAACACCATCATCCAGTCTCCCTCACAAACACCATAAGCACATATCTTAAAAAGCAACATAGTCATTTAAGGTCATGGAAACATTTCTAAAGGAATTTCTGCTCACTGGAGTGCTACCATATGTTTTCCCACATAAGATGCTGATAATAATAATATGATCCATTTTGAGAGAGGGCACACACAGCAGAAGTCAGGATTGGATCTGTGCCTGCAGCCTGTTCCAACGGGAAACCACTTCTCAAATACCGCATAGCTACTTCCTATTTTTGTCTAATTAAAGGATTGTTGCGCTGAAATGGAAACTGCTTTGACGACGGGCCCAGGCTGACCACTTTCTGTGAAACCTGTTTGAGAGCCGAGGGAGTGAAGTCAGATTTTAATGTTGAAAATACTGCTTGGTCATTCAAAATATAAAGTGGGTTTCAATGAACCTCACTCACCACTGGACCTCATATAAATTAAACATCAATGAAAAACAGAAGAACTGAATAATAATAGGATATATATATAAAATTATAAATTGATATTTTTTAGTGCTTTAAAACACAAATTAAGCCAACAGTGCCTTGGCTAATGCCAATGCTAACATGCTCACAGCTTACTGAAATGTAGATGATTAGCAAGTTTAACGTCTACCATGTTCACCATGTTAGTAAATGTGTTAGCATGCTACCACCTGATAATAGTACACAACATACACAAATATAGCTGGGACTGATGGGAATGTCATGAACTTTGCAGGTGTTTGGTCATAAACCAAAGTATGGGACAAATGAAAAATTTGACATGATGATGGTGCAAGAGGAAAAGTTAAGGGATCACAAAAGTCTTCACAATTGATCCTCAGGGTGACATGAATGTTTCGTGACAATCCATCTAATAGTTGTTAAGATATTTCACTCAAAGCCACCAAATATCAGCCTCACGGTGGTACTAGGGGAAAAGTCAGGGATCACCAAAGTCATTAATATTTCCTCCTCTGGAAACCATGAATGTCTGTACAAAGTTTCATGGTAAGCCATCCTGTGGTTGTTGACATACTTCAGCCTGAACAAATGTTGACCGACCAAACTCCATCTTTAGAGTCGTGCTAATAGAGTAGTTTAAAACAAACTATTCATTATTCAATAGTTTGGAAAAGGACTAATTCTTAAAGATGGACATTCACCACACTTGAACACAGTAATATCCACAAACCAGTCAGCAAAATGTCAGCACTGCTACTTCTGATTGGTCAGGATGATTTGTCTCAGATGGTGAATCTGTCCAATCAGCGCTGATAGCGGCGGGTCTTCAGCATCACAGACACTAATTAGCAGCATCTTCCTGTGTTTACTCCTGTGGGAAAGGGAGTGGACCAAGATGGAGTCTACAGACTTATAGATAAATGAAGATAACTTTAATCTCACTGTAATTAGCACTTCCCCTCTCCTCCCACCTCCTCATATGTCTTCCTGTCTAGACTTGCATACCCTTTCCCATATGATGCTGTGGGAAGATTTTGATCACATACACTCCTCCTGTGTCTCTTCATATTGCACATTTACAGTCACATTTTATAACTTCACAGGTCATAATGTTGTGACTAACATATACAGTATTTGACAAATGAATGAAAACCAACAACAAAAACCAGTTTTCAAACAATTCTCATCTTCAGGCAAGAGCAAATCAGCAGAATATGCTATTGAATCTATATTATATTCACCTTAAACACTAATAAAATGTAATGTTTCATAGCCTAAGGGTTTGTTTATGTTTGAGGCCCAGGCAACTGCTCAGTGGGGTCCAGCTGGCATGCTCCCCTGCTGGCCTCTTTATCTCCCTGGCCACTTGAGCCAGGGAAGTGAGGCTGCCACACAGCGCCTGGTCCTCACAATCACTGGAGCTCCTCCAAAACCTCCCCCACCAACCCCCCCACCCCAGTGGCAACTCAAACAAACCTGGGGACTGACTGTGACTCAGCCATTCCTCTCGTGTCTGCATGTCTGACTGCTTCGACAACACCTCCACTGAGCACTTAACAGTAAATAACATCATGTAGTCATACTTGGAGGAACGTAGCTGTCAGTGATTGTACTGTATGCACTGATACTTTGCATGATAATGATAATAATGATAATGTCGCTACAAAGAGAGATATAATACACAACAAGACTAACGCTCCACACTCCCTCATTCACTCATTCACTATTCCCCATACAATACACACTCAGTAGTTCATAGTACTTCATAGCGAGCAGTTAATTGAAGCCTCAGATCCTCACGAATCATGATCATCTCAGAGTGATCACTGCTACGGGTAGTATGGCATAACTATAATTTTCATGTCAGTCATTGTATTGTGGGATTGTTTGCAGTTTTTGTTTCCTTATGTACTACACAGCCCATACATTTCTCACTTTTTGGACACAGTAACTGTAATGCACTATGAGTACATGTTGGGATATTTTACAGGATAATTAGAAAAGTTGACGTTGTGGTGGCACTACAGGAAAAATCAGTCAGTCAACCCTGAATAAATGAATCACTGCATTTATTATTGGCAGCAGACTTCCCAGCACGTGGTCACACTGATGGTTTACATCCATAATTCCATCTGTGGTTAGGTTTAGGCAACAAAAGCACTTTGGTTGAGTTTAGGGAAGGATTACTGAAGCAGGGTTGAGCAGTAGGGTTCATCCTCTGGAGATAATGAATGTCTGTATGAAATTCAACTCCAATCCATCCAATTTTAGTTGAGATATTTAATTCGGGCCCATTGCAATCACTAGAGTGCTAGCATGGCTAAAGATAAGATGCACAGAAGGCACGGAACAAAAAAAAGTTACATTGTAGTTACATTGAATTTATGCTGGGAATAGGAAAAACAAGACAGGTCTACAAAAATGTTATTTAAAAGTAAAGTAGACAACCTACTGAGCCATTCTTTCGCTGATTGTTTGTAATGAGCCAGTGGGGAGGAATGAGAGGGCGTTTCATTGACTTGTCAGCTGGCTGTTTGAATTCCCCTTAACACTTGCTCAGGTTCATGACTTCATGCAGCCTTGTTGTGTGGTCTATGTGACAACACAGTGCAAGCTTGTTAATTAATGTCATGCTTTGTGTTAACAGATGTCAGATCAGTCTCTTACAATAACACTTTTATCACGTGAATCATCATCATCTCCTCTGAAACGTCCATAATGAAACACACTAAAAATACATGATCATGAGGTCACTGCCCAATTATTTTAGTGTGCTGGCAGGAGTTTTGGGCAAAAGGGTGATTAAGTGGTTTTCTAAGTTATCAGACACTTGCCAGGAAGTGAGAGAGGGCCACAAACAGGAAGAAGCGGAATGTGCTTCCTGTTGGCCAGCGGTGTTACACAGGGCAGATTCCTTGTACCATCATAACCGAAGCATTGACACACCAGCACACACACACCAATACGCACATGCACATACACAAACATAAATGGATACTAAGAGGCAGGAATGTTTTTCCACTGAAATCAGGGAGAAGCAGACTGTCAGGAAAGACAAACAGTAAGGCTAGATAACATTGAGACAGTGTGTCCCCGTGCACTGCAACAAAAAAGAGAGCATGAATCCAACTCACGTTCTTACAAAGAGATAATGGTAACTCTTTATAATACAGCCTGCAATTTATGGTGTAATTTAGTTGTAATTATGTTCCAATAAAATACTTAGTGGTTCCTACTGTTGCTTAAATGTAGGCATAGTGGAAGAAAACATGACCACAGTGAACAAGGAGTAACAACTGGGCATTTTAGAGAAAAGGAGAAATAAATTCTCCAATACTCCAAATACTTTGGTTGATACTGGAAACTATGGTGTACAATGCTGGACAAAAAGATTAAATTTGGGAAAAACTGTGGTAAAAACAACCACACATTATTTAACAGTTTGTATATCTGGTTCTTACTGTGTAAGGTTCAAGTTTCACCTGGTGTGCAGGAGAAGACGTAACATACCAGAGTGGTGCTCAGTTTTCACAGGTTTGCTGTCAGCAGACGAGCTATACTCACACTCCAGGGATTCTTTAAATTCAATACTAATACCTCATCACATGACCTGGAATAAGGACAAGTCAAGAAATGTGTCTATATTTTTGAAAATGTGCTCCTAACAGGTATGTTCGTCTGCTAACTGCAGCAGCTTATAACAGGTACCCTAGAGTAGAAGACAAATCTACGAAGTTGTCAGACATGGAAGGTTTCTGTTGTCATCTAGGTGGAAAAACTACAAGAAAATACAATGATATAATATAGAGATGTAGTTAATTAATAACTATATTTTACATGCTGCCCCTCTCCGATGTTTTTATGTCTTCATTATTTATCATGTGTTTTTATGTGGTGAAACCAAAGGCAGTTTTCCACATTATCGACGATAATTATTTAAAAGGAGTTAATTCCACAGTGTAAAAATATTTAGACTGCATTTAATTGGACTGTGTTCAAAACCTTACTTAAGCAGAAGTACAGCAGTATTATCAGTAAAATGTACCAATCAAAAGTACACAATAAGCAGCAAAATAGCCCATCAGTGTTTCATCTCTATATATCTTATTATTAGATTTATTTTATTGACCCATAACAAGGAGAGACTGGCTGATGCTCTTAAAAGGATACTTTTTGCTGAGCTTAATCTAATATATAATTGTGTCAGCAGCATTTCAGTGGTGTAGCTGGTTGAGGAGGAGCTCATTTAAACTACTTGTTGGGCAGCTAAATCTTAACAGTTCACTATATTTTATCAGCTGGTCATATGGTATGTATGTACAACATTAGTCTGCAAAGTACCTTCAGCCATCAAATGGATGTGGTGGAGTAAAAAATGCAGTATTTGCAACAGAAATGAAGTAAAATCATACTGTAAAGAAGAAATACATATGTCTGTACTGTATGTGTTCCTGTAGATTTTATGGACACTCATCACAGATTTGAGAGTGAGAACTGAGGGAGCTGAGGGCTGCTGGTCACAGCACAGCATGCCTGTGTATATGAAATTAACATTGGTTGTCCTTGAGGGCTTCCTGATTGAATCACACAGGCCCGATGACGTCATATGAGGTTTTAAGTCATATTTCGGATTAGGGAGGGCGAGGGAGAGAGAGAGTGAGAGAGAGAAAGGGAGGGAGGGGGGGATGAGTCACTGCCTCATTGATGACTGTCTACACTGAGTGGTCAGATAATTCAGGTACAAAAAGAGACACAGGCACAGCACGACCGCCTAATGGCACTCAAATAAAATGACTTATTGGGAACTCGCAAAATACACCTTTTAAGAAGATTAAATAGTATTGATGCCCCTTCCTCCTCCTCCTACCCCTCCCCATGAGGCTGGTGCTAAACAATGATGAATCCTGCTCCTCTGTTTTATATTTATGACCAAGGATTTAAATAACTAATATATGTGCTGCCATCAGATGTGGGCCCTGCGTTGGCCTTGTCAGGAGACTGCTGAAACGTTCAGGGAAAAATGATTTGATGTGCACCTGATCCATCTAAAACTTCAGTGCATTTGAAAGCCTATTACGTTAATTCAGGTTAATATCGCACTCCATAAATGTTTTGGATCCATGACTGAAAACAACAAAGTTAATTTGTTGTTCATTCAGATGTTCAGTGGTCAAGACATTACTGAAGCTCTGTGTTCATGGATGGATTGCCAAATGGGCCTACTGAGCACAGGCCCAGGGCCCCCCAGTAAACTCTTAGGCCCTGGGGCCTGTGCCTGGCAGTTCCTCAAACTCAGTTCACAATGACTGTTTCTTGTTGAAAAGTCAATGAAATGACTACAAAGAGCACAAGACATATCTTCTGACAGTAACTATATTCCACATATCAGACACAAAACTTTCCTCCCTTTAAATGTTTATCAGTCATTTTAAGCATAAACATTGTGTTACTTTGATTATCACTGTGTAGAGAAATGAACCACTATCTCTAAGCAGTGCAGTTTTTCAAATCATAATGAAATATGATGTAGTTTTGATGGATGTTATGGTGTAGGGATTTCAATTGAGTTACAATTTACCAACATCAATCAGACATACATCTTTTCAGGTGTTATAATTTGCAAAAACAACTTTGTATACTTGTAACAAAGTCTCTTTTTTTCCAAATACAAAATAGATGCTCAAATACAAAAGTAGCTCATTCAGAAAACATGTCTAAAGTGCAACATTCCATTTTCCTCAGTTCAATGACACAACTTGAGCACCAGCAAAGTAATAACCTCGTTCTGCATCTCACAAAGGAAGATAGCGGTGTTGACGATCTACTCAGACACACGGACAATATGATACCAGGTGAGATATTAAGTTAATTTAGCTTTCTTTGTTTGACTTCCTGGTCATAAAGGTTGCATTACCATTAAGCTATACAGTTTTCTGACTTGTTTTAGCTGAATAAACAGAGCCCCTACCTGATCAGCCACCACACACATCATCTCACCCACACACAAAAACCATGTAAGACTTGACTCTCAAAAGCATTATCCAATCCCAGTGCAAATTTTCATAAGTTCTCATGACAGGCTTTGATGTCCACCGTGAAACACAAGGATAGGGCTCCCTCTTGTGTTGAAATGAGGGAGTTGCTTGTAAATGTTGCCTCTGAATGCTGAGGCACACATCAGTGTTATCAAATAAACAATACAGATAGGAAATAGTAATGTACAACCATGTTATTCTGCAAAAATATAAACAGTTTTATAAACGACCTCACAGGTGTGAAAACAGATCCCACTTGCAACAACAAATGAGATATCCAAGTGCCTCTTATCCAAAATGTGCTGTTTAAACAAGAAACAATGTGCTCAAGTGTTCATACATCAAAAGTAAATGAAATCACATCCTGACTCCTAATCAGTGCCTCTTTCTGCACCCCAATAGGAGTGTGCAAGTCCGACACCTGAAAGTTCAGCACGTCGATGTCAGACGCGCCAAATGTAGCCTCCACCTTCACCTTCTCATACATGTGAAACTGAACCTTCTTGTTGGTCATGGAGAGCAGACACCGGAGGAAAGTCTCTCTCAGCACAGAACGGGCTTGCTGCTCTCTCTGCAGCTCTACAGAGTCCACCTCTGAGGCAGCAGAAGTGAAAATGGAGGTGCGACATAGAGCAATGAACCGGGGTGATTTGGGGTCAAATCCACGACTGTTGGAGTCAGGTCCTTTGGGCAGGCGGAGCACAGACACCGGTGTCGCCATGTTGAGTCTTTCTGTGACAGGTAAACAACAATCGTTCACACTAGCTGGTAAATATCTCCACTGGAAAGAAAAAGTACCTTTTTAGACACATTAGAGTACATTCACACATAACTAAGGAGTTTGAATTAGAAACTGAAATGTTGTCATTTCTATGAACTAATTAATCAACTACAAATCAGTTAATCTCAAGAAAAGAAGTTGCCCACATGCTGGGAGATGTTCCCAAAAAGACAAGATGTGACCTCCTATAAAATTTACATTTACAACCTCCATCACTATAATCTGTTTTTTTTTCTTTCATGAGGGTAAGCATCTCATTGCACCCTGTGACTGTCATGAAGCTGGTATCTGAACTTTGTGTTGTAAATATTGTGAATAGTGTCATGTGTACTAATGGGCTAATGGGCTTGACTTGGGATCAAAAGGGTTCAATTGAGTGATGTTCATATCTTTATGATCACATGGGAAATATTCATCTGATGAAGACATAATGCTGACATGTCATAAGTGCACTGGATATACTGTCTTTTCGGAGCCATCTATTCAGTGTATGGGCACCTTTGACATTTGACATTGCTTTTGCCTGATATCATGTTGAGAAGGGCACACACACTACCTGCAAGTGCTCAAAACTGATGATTAAGCATTTAACTGATTAGACCATCAGCAGAAAAACAATAGGAATACATGTTGATGACTAATTAACGATTTCAGTTGTTTATCTAGCAAAAATGACTGAATGACAGAGAGTTATCTGTGTTTAATCATTGTAAAATCTAATATCACTGTGTTTTGGACTGTTGGCCACACATAACAAGCAATGTTAAGATATGTTTTGGTGTCTTGTGATGGACAGTTTTCATACTTGGCTCGCTACTAAGTGATAAAATTCTCTGGAAAATAGGTGACAGATTAATTAATAGATTTAAAAAAATCATTGGATATAACTATGGGATATAAATCAGTCTCATGACAATGTTTACGCGTATTACTGATATAATCACGTTATCAGCATCAGAAAACAAAGACTTAAATGCACTAGTAGATTAAGACTCGTGTGCTTTGATGTTTGGACTTCTTGTTCCCCTTTTATGGTTGCGTTTTGTGCTAATAATGCAACGCATTTTTGTTACGGTCGCATTTAGCTTCTTAAAGATAATATCTTATTAATACAATCCAGTCATTTCAGTTTTAACTTTAAGCAGTCGTACAGGAGGTGGCAACAGTTAAAGTTTGATACTAAAAGCACGTCTGTCTCCAATGCATCAGATAAGATGCCCTAGAACGAACTAAATATTTTTTTTACCAGTAAAGTTTTGTTTACTTTTAGCTAAAGGTTAGCAACTTGGTGGGAGAATGCTACTACTTCTCAGAAAACTCTGACACAGGCTGGAGTAACTTCAACAAGACACAACCACAAAACACGTTTTTCCCCTTCACAACAGTGGATAATACAACGACTAAAGAAAGATGCACTTCTGCTTTACTAAAACGTCCTGCTGTCTTATCTTGAACCTACCAACTCCGTTCTCCAGTTAGCAGTGTTAGCGTTAGCATGGGCATGCAGGTGGAAGTGGAGGTTCTGTCTTCTTCTACGATCTATTTATAGGCGGGTGGTAAACCAACGTACCGGTGCATTATCGCCATCTACCGGATAGATAGGTAGGCACATTCAGACCCTGTATGTAAACAAAAGTGCTAATACCACACTGTAAATATACTGGATTACAATTGAAAATTGTTGTTGCAAAGAGGAGACTGTTTAGGTGGGGCTTAAGACAGAGTCATTTATATATATTTTATTGCCCATTATATTATTATTAAGGGCTCCAGTTTTAATACAATTCTTCTATATGAATAATTATAAGAAACATGTGCTGTGTCTCTGGAAGGACAGAACCCATTGCATGGCTGATTTTATTAATAAATTATTGTGTTTGTAAGTCCATGTGGACTGGGACACTATAACTAAGTGACAAACTAAAACGTAACGTAAAACAAACTTAAAGTATCAAAAGTACCAGTACTCAAAGCTCTGCATTAATTGGTCATAAAATGTGATCTGATCTTCATCTAAGTCACAAGTTTAGACAAGCATAGCGTGCTTAAGCACACAAACAATTAGAATCTTTCATGTCTTTATTGAACACATCCATTAAATATCCACATCGCCAGTGGAGAACGTGAACCCTTGGCTTTAATAACTTATTGATGTCTTTATTTGACAGTGATAGCTTCAAACAAGTGCTCGCAGATCAGACCTGCACAACATTCAGGAGGACTCTTCGGCTATCTGAAACATTTCACAGCATCTCTTCTGGGTTGTAGCCTTGTATCTAGTGCCCTTTTTACATCAAATGTAGGGCTATTTCTTCCTCACAAACAATTCAACCTCAATTTTACCAGTCCACTAAAAATTTCCAACAGGATTTTGGAGTGGGGAGTTGCTCTTTGACATTTACAGTGATTTATTTATTTATTTATTTATACAGTGGCTTTCTCCATGGCGCTTGCCATGATGATTCATGCAACCAGAGACACATAATTTGTGAATGGTAGCCTCATTAAAAGAGAATTAAAAGAGATGTTAACCAGCGCCAGCTGCTCATGCCCTTGGAGTCATCTTAGCTGAGTGCTCACTTAGAGAAAGAGCAGCCACTGTGCGAACACACTAATACAGTTCAACACACTGAAAAATGAGTTCAAGTTGAGGAGACTTTCTACTTAAGTGGATGAGTGTGTGAAGGCCATACATTGCATAGCAAAAGATTTTCCCTCCTAATTTGGTTCTTCCATTCATCAATCCATTATCTATACCACTTATCCATTAAGGGTTGCGGGGGGTAACAGTACACCCATAAACATTGATTTAGCCACTTGAAAGAACTAAGTTGGGCAGCACTGTGATGCAGTGGTTAGCACTGTCACTACCAACACATACAGACAAACAACCGTTTACACTCACACCTATGGGCAATTTAGAGTCATCAATTAACTTATTTCAGTGGCATGTCTTTGGACTGCGGGAGAAAGCAGAAGTACCTGGAGAGAACAGGAACAGGGGCACAGAAAGCCGCGGGCTCAAACCAGGGCTTGAACCCGGAACCTTTCTGCTGTGAGGTGACAGTGCTAACCACTGCATCACTGTGCCACCCAACTTAGTTCTTGTAAGTGGCTAAATCAATGTTTTTTATGTTTTCCAGAGAAGATTTTCTTTCATGTTGCCAGTTCATTCCTGATCATAGTATGGTAATGATTTGTTTGAACCATTTTGGTTCCAGATCCCAAAATCACAACTTTTGTATATCAAGCAGATTGCTTGATGTCCCAGTATTCCCTCTGACACTATTTAAATAGCATAGTTTCAGTTTGTAACTTAGCTTTTCAATGATTTTGCATTTTTGACCAGCATGCTCTATTGTGTCATTGCTTTGATACACACATGCAGGAATTCCAGTGGAAACACCCTAACTATGCTCTGGGTGGAGTATGTGGGAAAAAAAAAAAAAAAAAACCACAGAATTTCTTGTTGGTATATTTATCACTGTTTGGAAGCAACACAGAAATGGCAAGCTGGCCATGGAACTAGTCATATCATCAACATGAGTTTGTTTTCCTGTTGACTAAGAAATCAAACAAAGAAGTGAAAGGGCTTCCCTATGATTACAGCTACGTGATCTTCCTTTGACAGATGGGTCAGGCAGGCCAGAGGTAACACTTGGTATTTATTTAGTCCCTCCACCTAAGGCCACCAAATAAAGAGACACCTTGGTCTGGTCCAAGAAGTTTGAGGTTTCCTATGATAAACATGCCTGCTTCTTAAAATAACAGAACATACCTAAACTGTGAGACACAAATCACATCATATTGCACATTAGATTCCTTCAATTTTTTTTCTAATGAGGTGGAAAACTGTGGGTTGATGATACTTGAAATGTCATTGGGTATTTTCAGTACATGTTTTGGGCATTCGGACCAGCTGCTTGTTTCTTATGTCATTATGTTTCACTACTTCTTATCTCTGGTTAGTGATCCATATCTTTGTTTGGACTGTTGAGATTACACATTATGTGAGTCATCAGACTACTATGTCAGGATGATCTTGATCTGGTCTTGTGACAGCTGTTCAAGATTGCTGTCCTTACAGGAGTTAGTCTATATGTGTGGCCTCCTACTTGGACAGAGACCGTGTGCTTCATTGGGAGTTGTTTTATCAAAATGCTGATTTGTTACACAGAGTAGGTTTTGTGGGTGAGATGAGAGACAGTGTAGATCTAGACTTGTCTGGTTGTGCTTGAGGTTTCTGCCTCTCAGTTGGCTCGGAAATCTTGTGGTCAGGCAGGAAAATACATTTAACCAAATCAAAGCCTAGACACTAGACATGACAGTGACCAACACAAGATCGTACAGAAATGGCTTTAATGACTCTGATTTTATAGTAATTATATTTTTGTCTGTCAAGCCAGAGTGTGTCTCAGTTCAAACATCTGTGTTTATTTTGTGACGTCACTGATGAAATTGGAGTTCAAGATCCTCTCCTGATGCAATTCCACTGTAAGAGTGAACCCATGTTTTGTTCTTTTGCAAATTCTGGTATGTTCAGTCATCCAAACTAAAAACTCATCTTTATGCCTTAACTTTTAACTAGCACATTATTCTGGTTCCTATTTCAGGATACCATTTTTCCCTCGGCGGGTTGGGTCAGTCTCAATGCAGCAGTTAAGATTAATAGTTAGTAAATGTTGTCCATGATGTCCTGCCGACGAGATTATTATTAACTGTCTTAATATCACTGCATCACTTTAACTGTGTGTTCTTCCCTCAAGCACATTACTGCCCAGGCTGTGCTTCTCTCTATCTCTCTTCTACTGTCTCTCACTGCAGGGTTCTGCCTCCAGAGCTGGAGAGTCTCCTGCTGCTCCCATGATCCAGCTCAACCCATGATGCAACAATAATTAAAACATTTACTAGTGTTATTGATAGTGTTAGTGCTATTAATGTACCATCATTTGTCATTATTATTCCTTTAGCTGTAATAATAATTATTACTATTATTATTATTATTACTATTATTACTACTACTATTTACACTTTGACTTAGTCTGTGTATCTGCAATGTTGTCTTTCTCCTACCCCATTCCCCCACCCCCCTCTCTTTCTGTCTAAACCCAACCGGTCGAGGCAGATGGCCGCCCACCTTGAGTCCGGTTCTGCTCGAGGTTTCTGCCTCTTAAAAGAAAGTTTTTCCTTGCCACAGTCGCCTAGTGCTTGCTCATGGTGGGATCTGTTGGGTTTTTCTCTGTAAATCTTATAAGATAAAGAGTACGGTCTAGACCTGCTCTATATGTACAGCGTCTCGAGATAACTTCTGTTGTGAATTGGCGCTATATAAATAAAATTTGACTTTGACTTTGACTTAAACAATTTTATGATAGTTGTCTAAACAACTTAGTTAATCACCCTGTACTTTTGATTTCCATTTTAAGCTCTTCTTTATATTCCACATAAAAATTACATAATACTTACTCTCTCACCTGTTTGAACTGACCTTTCAACTGTTCAAAAGTCCATATCTAATAACCTACTATTTTTTATGACACTGTAATAGGTAGTTGTAGCTGAATATCCATCTTATGGTACTGATGTACATGGATGACACAATTATTATGTCTATAGCAAACAAAGAGTTATAGAAAGTAATAAACTATGTGTGTGATTTCTGTGAGAAATGGAATTAAAGAGCAATCGTGATAAAACTAGTCACTGTTTTTGGTTGTAGAAAAGCTGATATTAGCAAGCTAAAATGTTTATGCAATGTACCAAATCTAGAGATTGTGCAGTATCTCAGATTATGAATTATGATGGTTCAAGCTAGCCATTGTCTGTACATGTAGAAAATTTGAGTTACACATAGATATTGCACTAGATAATTTTGACAGTGACACCAGTTATGTCATACGCTTGTGGGTTTGAAAAATATTTTCAGAAAAGATTACATGTATGATTCCTTAAGTCCACTCTAAAAATTAATATGACAACCTACAATAATTAGATACCCACTCTGTATCGCAGTTAAAAAGAGAATTATTAGCTGCTGTGGGAGACTAGTAGAGAGACTTGTTGCTGACCATAACTTTAAGAAACTAAACCCAAGTACTTGTTCAGCCTGCATTACACAGGTGTATTACCTACATGTAAAGATGACTTAAGATGACTGTGGTTTCTCTTATCTTACACAAAACTGAAACAGCATGAGTGAACTGATATCAACTTTTGAACAGCTGAAAGATCACTTCATGCAGGTCATCTCTGAAGTATTATGTGATTTTATGTGGAATATAAACAAGAGCTTAAACTGGGAAAAAAATGTTTTATGAAAGCAGTGTAGAGTGAAATAATGGTGGTCAGGATGAAAGATGAAACTTGAAACCTCAGAAAAAGATGAAAAATCTGTATGGGTGGACTGGCCCAGTTCAGACTCCATTAGAAATATGTTAAATAAATGTTCAAAAATGTTCAATCAAGGTTTTCTGATGGTTGTTTGAGTTTTGACTGGTGCTCCACTTCATTATGTTGCTCTGCTGTCTTTAATGATTTAATGGCACCCTACTGGAGAATTAGTGCCACCAACTGTTTGTGTTGTTTGCCCAAATCTCAGTATTCAAATAATTGCATAGCGGATGATAACATGTATTTGTTAGCTTTTGCATAATATCTAGAAATTCACTTCATATGTTTGTTACATTTGGATGGAAATGGCATACTAGTATACAGCATATAAAATAAATAAATCAGTTTTTAGTGTTGTACATGCTGCATCTCTGGGTCACTTTATAGACAAGACCACCTCCTATGTGAAGGGAAATATCTGACTTTGGTGAATCCTGATGTTATTATCTCCACAAGACATTCATTTCATGAGGCATTTAATGTGACAGCTAGGTTTTGCCTAAGGCTAGAAGCAGACACAGGACACACAATCAACAGTGCAAGGGTTTTTGGTGGGAATTTAGGGTTAGTTGGGAAATGAGGATCGAGACTCTTAGGTAGGAGTGCCTGGGAAGATGGCAGAGACTCCAGGAGAGGAGACCAGGTGAATGTCAATGGTAGTGGAGAATGAGGCAGGGATTCATAGGTGAATAGCAGGTAAATGGCGTTAAGGAGAACAAAACACTGGACAACAGGAGAAACAAACAAAAGTAATAAAAGTAAAGCACTGGAGATATGCCAGAGAATATAGTGGCTGAGAGTTCAGGCACCAACAAAGTATGTGGAATAATCTGGCGATGAATGGAAGGAACACCAGGTTCCTTGTATTCCAGGTGATGAGTCATTAGTTTCAGGTGTGCAGAGGAGCCCAGTAACTGAACTAGCTTCATGCCTCCACAGGCAGGCAGGCACATACATACACACACACACACACACACACACACACACACACACACACACTCACTCACTCACTCACTCACAAGAGATAAGGGGAGTGGAAGACAGGAAAACACAGAGAAACACTAGAGGGAAAAAAGAGTGTTGAGGCCATGACAATGAAACCTTTTTCTGTTCACCTCCGGAAAATAGGATAATGTCACGCTTAGATAAGGCTGACAGTGGAACAAACTGCTGACTTGTAGATGGAGATAGTACCGCAAAGGTCATTGACAGACAAGGTGTTGAAAGAAGCATCTATAACTCTGTCTCAGGATTTCACACAACTGTCAAGTCAGATCAAATGTGAAACAGCTCATGGTAATGAAACTACAGAGATTTAGGAGGCTGCTGAGATAGCAGATCACTCCTGCTCTCTCTGTCAGTGTTTGATCACATTATTCAGCCTATTCACCTCACAGATGTTCTCCGTGCAGTGTAATATTACCATGCAGAAAAGGGAAAAACTGTTATGTAAGTAATTCATCAATGTGTATAATACATCCTAACCAATAGTAGAAATCACTATGATGACAAGACAGCTCTTTAAAAATGTGCACCTTAAAACAAAGTGCTCAATTTTAGAGAGATGAAAAAGAGTGTAGCTTGAGTTTTCTCTTTTCTTCCTCTTTGTGAACTATTTTCACATCTTAACAGTCTCAGTCAATTTTATGATAAACAATGTCAACACACCTTAACACCCACTTTCTCCACTTACTTCTAAGACTCTTGTCCCTCGTCTTGTCTGTCTACTATGTGTATGTGTGTGTGTGTGCGTGTGTGTGTGTGCATGTGTCACTCATTGACTTGAGTCAGACCAAATGCAATCATTGATTCCATGGTTCATATTTGTACATAATTTATAGAGTTGTGTCCTATTTGACATTAAACAGTGCTGACTATGGCCACTGGCAGTACTGCCAATACAGTAGTAAAGTAAATTTGGTTTTATTTCTCAAGATTCTATTGCACCAGCTGCTTTAAAGACATCACCATTAATTTGCTAAAATGGATAACAGGAGCACAAGGGCATACTCATTAATATCAATTAAAAAGCATCTATTTAAAGCCACCATAAGCTACTGGTCATTACCATGCTTAAGTCTGTAGTGGCAAAAATCCTGAGTGAAATCAAAGTGAAATATGTCTTATTGCAATTGAATTTATTATTTCATGTGCAAGAGGAAGGCTGTATTTTGTCTCAAAAATTTAATAGTTTTGCTTTAAATGAATTATTCTCAAAACTTTGCAAATGAAGAGGTGGTGATGCAGTGGTAGAGGGAGCAGGAGCAGCAAATGGTATTTGCACTAAGTGAAAGTCAGAAAGTAAAAGTGAGTAGTGTTGGGTTAAAATTGCCTTACTGTATGCCTGTGAAGCATGAATCAACTGATGCCAATCGGTGCTCTGAACTATCTCCAGGAGATGAGCGACTCTGTCTGCTCTGTCTGTGTGTATAGATGACAACAAACACAATGAACAATTGGCTCTTAAGAGATTCAGTGACATCAGGGTTAAGATCCTGCAATCAAAGAACCGTGACAAGTGTGCTGAAACAATGGTTAGGCTATGTATGGGGTTTTGTTTTTTTAACAGTGACCATATTTAGTGAATTACAGACTATGATAGAAGAAGCCAAAGTTAACAGTTAGAAAATCTCAGAAATGTGTACAGCTGCTGTTCCCTAAGATATGAAGGAAAGCCAGAGACAACACTATCTACTTTAGGGCTGTTGCTGAAGTACATCTTTCATAGATTCAGATGCTTTTTGTGTCTTTTCGGCCCAGTATCTGTTGAGACATGTTAGGGCCACGGTATGTTATGTGTGAAGAAGTGTATCTGTTCCAAGTATTCCTTGGCCCTTAGAAAAGACAGTTACACAGTGTGTATTGTTGGTGAATGTTAAGACTAGATTTTTCATATTCACTATTCCCCTGACATTTCCTCTTGCACCACCTGCAGATCAGAGATTTAAGTTATACCTCTTTACAAGATTTATTTACTATATCAGTTGGCACAAAATTATGCAAAGACATTCATGGTATGCAAATGAATCATAATGATGTTGGTGATCTCCTGACTTTTGTTCTGGCAGCACTATGACTTTGACATTTGTTGTTTTGAGTGACATGCAGTATTTTGATTGTTGCATAGATTACCATGAAATTTAGTGCAGACAGTCATGTCCCTCTCTCAAGCTCAAGCACAGTGGATCTTTCTGCTGTGGTCTGAAATAGCACTAATGATCATTATGTGATGCCACCGCCACACACAGATATGTATGTGTAAGTGGCCACAGAAGCACCTCTGTGTGACATCACATCCTATTCCTTGGGATGATACCCACTGGCAGGGGAGTAAGACAGACACAAGCTTGAGTTTACTTAATGGAAAGGAAAGGTGCACATTTGTTTGACTGGCAGCTATATTCATCATTGAGATAGCACTGACTCTACATGAAGTTGGTTCTAGTGTAGTAAACTACTTTTGCCAGGTAGATTAATGTGTTAGTTTCTCTGGGGGGTAGCTTCAGTGTGGAGAAGCTTAATTTAATATTGAGTAACTAGAAGCTTATGTCAGTGCACTTTCCAAGTTGCTTGCCCAGCACAGAGTGTTGAATACACCAAAGGCCCGGTTTTTCAAAAGTAATCTACTCAGATTTTGGATAACGGATTGGATCAAATCTTGAAAAGGGGTTTTTCAAAAGAAAAAATGGATTACGTAATCGGATTAGATCACATAATCCAATCTTGGTTTTGATCTGGATCAAACCATTAGTTTGGGTTTTTTAGAACTTTTTAGTAGGATTGGGATCACAAAAACTCTGGATTATACTGATCCCACCAGAAGGGTGGATTCAGTATACAAAGATGATGATTACAAGGCACTTCTGCAAAAAGAGACTGAAAGGGCAGAAGTACAGATTCGTCTGGCAGAGGAACAACTGACTCTTGCCAAACTACAGCAAACCAAGGCCAGACTTAAGATCCACCTCCTAAAGGCCAAGCTTAGACAAGCTGGTCTCTCCTCATCAGATGAAGAACTCTGAAATTATTGTTGAGTATTTGACATTAAGCCTTTTTATTGAATTCAATGCATCTATATTTGAAACTTGTTCTAAATATCCTCAATGTACAGTGTTTGTGAGTAATGTTTTATTTATTTGTTGTAGGTTTCAGATGAGCGGACTGCCGGAAGAGGGTGTTTTTTTTTTTTTTTTTTTGCGTGTGTGTGTTTTCGTTTCAAATAAAAATAAACTTGTATTGACCCCACACTGGCTATTCTACTTGTTGCTCATTACATATCTATAGTTCTACATTGTGATTTCCTATCCTATTTGAGCACTGGTTATCCAGATTTGGTGAAAGTTTCTATCTGGATCAGATTGATCCAATCCAATGTTGCTTTGAAAAACCGGCTCAAAAGTAAAATGGATTACGTGATCATGGATAGCAAAAAAAAAAGGATTACCAAATCCGGATTAAACCTTATGAAAAACCGGGCCCAGAGTATGCCATGTGAGTCTTGGAGCAAACTGGAGTTGGCTGTCTCAAGTAGCTGCCATGAGTCATATCACTGATTGCACTTTCCCACCCTTGTAATGGAATCTGATAACAGCCCATGCCAAACACACGTACTCAGCAGACTTTGTATTTCAATTTCACCACTACACACTTTTTGAACTTTCGTGTTGCATCAGGCATTTCCTTCAATTCTCACATTTAGACACGGATTCATCATCATTTCAGTGCCCACACGTCTTGTCTCCTGCTTGTCCACATAGTATATAGTATACATAATGACCTGCTGAGGCCCTGATATCATAAAAAAATACAAACCATGTGCCTTTCTCAGAAAGAGTTATGTGATCAGTAAAGCACGAGTGGTTACTATTTTGTGTCGCTCAGTGGTTGGTGAGTTAGGAGCTATAAGTTAATTTACATATATTTATGAATCTGTGAGGTCTTTGTGACCATGATGACTCTGATGAAGGCCACAAGCCAAGTTGTTCTGTAGACTACAAATATTGCTTAAGGTGTAACATTTTAAAGGCCTTTATTCCCAGCAGACAGTTAGGCTTCTCATTTGAAGACACAACAGGAAGACAGGGAGCAAAGAAACAAAGGGAAAGTAGAGCTGGTGCCAGCCCACCAGATCTCATAAACACAGCTGAGAACAAAAAACCACAGAGAGGATCAGGGGACGATTAGGCTGTTTCTGAGGTCTGAACATTTACTGGTAGTGTGTGGAAGTATCCCTCGGGGAAAAAGCTCTCTGCCAGAAAGTTTAGGAAGACAAACAAAGAGCCCTATGATCCATTTACTGATAGCACAACATGAAAGATAGTGTTGCGTAATAATGCTGAAACAGAGCAGATGATAAGTGATGACACCAATAAATAAAATCATAGGGATCAACAGGAAAGAAAGAATGACTCATTCATCAACCACATGATCATCATCCATCATGTGACGGTGAGTAATTTGTATGCTCCTCTAAACTGGACCCCCTTTTGCCTTCAGAACTGCTTTAATTCTTCATGGCATAGATTCAACAAGGTGCTGGGAATATTCCTTAGAGATTTTGGTCCATAGTAACATGATAACATCACACAGTTGCTGCAGATTTGTCACTGCACACCCATGATGTGGATCTTCCTGTGGCTTTAAACAATACTTATTTGGTACTAAGGGGCCAGTGTTCCAGGAAAATATCCCCCACGCCATTACTCACAACTGGGATCTTACTCTTTAAAAATAGGCCTATTACTGTAGGAAACCTATCCATAATTTTGTCAGATGCTTATCATAATGATCACAGCCTGTCAGTGGCAAAAACATTAGTGGACGTACTTTGATGTGACAGTGCAGTAGCTGTGGGGCAAATACACCATTTTTGTGCAACTGTGGAACAATTCCAAAGATTTTTGTCCTTATCAATCATTTGCACCCAAAAACATGGGATAATAAGGCCCAGGTTAAAAAATACCAGAGTTATTGTCATGGTTCAGTTAAAGGTGGCCCCGGTGCGGGACAGAGACACTGCTCATGCGATAGCTGAGTTCAGTCCTTTAAATAGTACCAGGGATAGGCAGAGAGAAAGAAAAGGGTGGTCAGGGCGACGGGTGCTGGTCTTGAGGGGGGAAGCTGGTGAGGAGGCTACTCCGGCAGTGGAAGAGGGGAGCAGGTGACGAAGCTTTGTCAGAGGCAGGGTGGCAGCTCTGTGGACACAGGCAAAGGAAAACTAGGCACAGAGGAAAAAACACAATCCTCAGAAAACAGAACACAGGAAAACCCCAGAAATATACACTAGGGAAATACACTAGTAAGTCACTCGAGACAGCTGTAGTCATTACCTCTGAAGTTGAACGGATAATCTGGCGAGGAACCAAGGCTTAGGTACGGAGACTGATGAGGATGATGAGAATGACCATGACCACCAGCTATGCTCCCCCACCTCTGCAAGAAGAAAAAAAACACACACACACACACACAGAGAGAGAGAGAGAGAGAGAACAGGGAAAGACACTGGTGGCCACAGCCAGACTGTGACAGTTATTCTTTAAGGTGACTGCATTTTTACCTGATCTTTAGGCCCTGCCTTGTGCAGAGGTCCTTTGTCAAAACTGGTTTATAGTGCTCTTAATATTTTGGTTGATATTGTGCTCAAACTAAAGATCTTAAACTGATCAAGAGCAAATGAAACATATAATCACTCTACTACTACTGCTGCTACTAATGCAATCTGAAAGCTTGAAGCAAAAGTTAAAAAGATTGAGTTGGTTTTGAAAGCTTCTTAGAGAGCTAGACTCTTCTGCTACTTTGGAACTTGTGTAATTTGGTTCCACCTGTTGGAAGTTGTAGTTTTGCCTGTCTGTTTTCCTTTGTTTTCCTTGTTTCCCCTTCCCTGCTGCTATTCCTTTGTCCCCTGTTGGTCCCTCTCATCTGTTTGTGTGTGTATGCCCCCTGTCTGGACATGGCTGACCTACTTCCTCCTTGCCACCAAGCCAGCAGCCAACTTTCCAGCTGCCTCAGTCACGTCTAGCCAAGTCTGTGTCTTCCCTGCTCTACACATGCAGAAACCCAGCCAGGCCCCAGTCCCTTGACTGAGTCACGGATCCTAGTCAGTCAGTTCTTTTTCTGCATTGTGGGCTCAGCTTCAGATTCTTAATCTCACCCCAGTTTTCCACACATTTCTGATGGATCACATATTTGCATTGGACTTGAATGTAACAAACCAACCACAGAAAGGGTGTGTGCCCATAATAGAGTAAATACAAGGCAGCTTTGACCAGATGTTAAAATGCTAGTTTGGATTTGGATTGAACACCACACATTTAGCAAATTTGGTGACACTCATATCAACCACTAGGGATAGACGCCGATAGACGCCTAGAGATAAACATCGGATGTTATCGCCGCCAATATTCGGCATTTTGACGCATATCAAATATATCAAATATATGCTGGGTGGCTCTGTTGATAAATTTTATAAGGCATGGCAGCTATTCCTCACACATATGAAGTCATTTAAACTGTGTGATCTCCCATAACTCAAATCAAATCACAGCTTATAAATAGCTATGGACAGTCATGACTAACACTTGATCTTTCTTACCATGTATTATGTGTGTTAAAGGTATATATATATTACTATTAATTATTGCTTTGTCTGTACTTTATTTTTTTAAATTCCCTTTAATTTTACACTTGAATTGTACTTTGGGATGATAGAGTGGGTGGGTGGGTAAGGAGCTTTATAAAAATGGACAACAGGCAAATTTAGCATTTTGGTATTGCATACTGACTGTATTACTAACCTGTTATGTTGCTGGAAAAAAGGAAAATAAAATAAAAGAAATTATCAGGTGCTGTGAACATTAACATTACTTTCAGTCAACTATATCTCGCATAGCTATTGAAAGAAAGGAGCAATTTCCAACATTAATGCCAGTGGTCAACTAGCAAAATCTTTTTTTTTTTAACAGTGAACAGTATTTTAGTGAATGAGGGAATGACAATTAAATACTTCTGAAATACTAAAACAGAGAGTGAGCCAGAGTTTGGAAACGACATGATTTACTGAGTCAGTCTGTTGTACTACTGCAGGGCAGAGAGACATGGAGACACTGTATGAAAACAAGTAAACCGTGTCTTTTCCACTAAACTCACCATAGACAAGAACAACACCTGTAACCATGATTAATTCACACAACAAAGATGGTGGGAGGTCCCATTTACCATTTACCTGAATACCAGGCCTTCCTTGGCAAATCTCACGTCTCTTCTTTTGGCTATCCAGGAAGTATGAGTGTGCTCCACTCTCCTCAACAGCCCAGTCTGCTCTGATTGGTCAGTTCCTGCAGGCCTGGGCAGATAACACGCTAGCACATGCATGCAATATCAGGATGTAAACACTTGCAGTAATACCAAGGATGCGGGGGTGGAATGTGTAATGTGAAACAACACACAATGCGGAACATCATCAGTCAAGCATCAGTTTTTATCTCTTCAAAACAAAAGGTTTCTAAACCACCTCCAAAACAGCTCACATCAGCAGGATGTAAGGAAGGAAAACAGACAGCTTTTTATTCACATAAAGCCCATCAATGGCTCTTTGTGCTAAAATGTTTGTGTCTGTGGATGTTTCACAAGGTCTAATGGATCAACAAGAATAGTGACATTTAGATATGTAAATGGGTTGAATTGGAGGTAGGGTGGTAATATCACTATTCATTTCACTACAATCAGCAGATTATATCTACACAATATTCAGGGAACTCTGCTTTGCCAGAAGGACTGCATAATCTATTTTTATAGCAAAATGTGGATCACGCTCTTGAAAAGCTGAAGTGACAGTTCTACTCAATTATCTCGTCATATGTTGGTGATTGTTGACATATAGAGCTCTATAATGAGTTAATTTAGGTTAGGTCTATACATATATACATATAAAGGGGGCATGGTGCCATACACAACCTTGCCCCCCCATATTTATCTGACCTCCTACACATCGCCACCCTTTCCTGTTCCCTCAGATCCTCCTCCTCCATTCATCTCTGTATACCCTCTGCCCGTCTCAGCACCGTGGGGAGCAGAGCATTTAGCCGTTCTGCTCCCCAGCTCTGGAACTCCCTGCCACCAGCCCTCCGAAACATTGACTCCTTTCCTGTTTTCAAATCCAGACTCAAAACCCATCTGTTTAAGACTGCCTACTCACTCTAACGTACTTACTGCAACTTCACCGCCCTACATTTCTTTTATGTTGATTCTATCCATTGTTGTTTTTTATTGATTACTGTATATTGTAAGAGTTTTTTTATTGTTTGTTGTATGATTCTTTTGTTTATTATATATTGTACAGTGTCCTTGGGTGTCAGAAAGGCGCTTATAAATAAAATGTATTATTATTATTATTATTATGGTGGTGCAGTGGTTAGCACTGTTGCCTCACAGTTTGAGCCTCGGTTTACTTTATGCCCTTATTCAATAAGACAGCGAAGGTAGACAGGAAATGGGGAGAGAGACATGCAGCAAGGATCTGGCCGAATCGGGAGTCGAGCTGGTTACTTGTTGCTCAGGGCACTAAGGCCTATGTGGTACGTGCCCTAACCATTTGATTAGTGGGTCTGTGTGCAGTTTGCATGTTCTCCCTGTGCCTGTGTGGCTTCTCTCAGCAGACTCTTGCTTATTCCCACAGACCAAAGACATACAAGGGAGCTTTCATGCCTTTATTTGGTAGTGACATTGCACATTGACAGGAAGTGCAGGGAAATAAGATAGCAGTGGAAGGACATGCATACCGGGACCTCAGATTTTTAAAAGAAGGGAGGGGAGCTACATAGCTGGGTGAAGACAGTCCTGTAAAATTTAGTTTCGTTTCATGGGAACACTCCCATGTGAGTCCGCTTGCCTAAGCTGTGTTTGACTGTGAATGTGACTGGCCATGATTGTCACAACCTCTAACACACCCACCTATAATGTAAAATTATGTGGGTGATAGAGGTGTTTGGACAGGTTTTGGACATTTTGCCCTCTCACCTTTCATCTTGTAGACTGACTGATTTCATGGTCTGTGTCAGCATCATCCCTGCAATATGCTGACGCACAAGTTATATATGAGTCTGGCTTCCTGGCAATTCCATCTGGTCTGCTAATGAGCTGCATGACCAAGTCTGACTAACTTCCTCAATTTCATCATATACACTGGCTGAGTGGGACAGGGTTCATGGACACACTTTCAGTGACCTGCTGTACTTTCAATATTGAAGTTCAGCAGTGCTACAACAAACAATTTTCCTATCTATTTCTGATTCAGGTATATGAGATGTTACTTTTCTGGATGCTTCTAAATCAAAACCTTTACCATTCAACAGGTTAGATAATTTCATTGAGAAGCATAACTTGCTGATCGACAGTATGGATTTAGAACAAACAGATCAACACCTTTGGCACTGATAGAGTTAATAGAAGAAATAACCAATTGTATAGACAAAAAGAAATTTACTTTAGTATTTATAGATTTAAAAGAAAGCATTTGATACCATTAATCATGAAATATTACTCAATAGAATGGAAAGTTATGATATCAGAGGGTTTGTGTTGAATTGGTTGAAAAGCTGTATAGGAAACAGGCAGCAATTTGTACAATTAGGTCCCACAAGATCAGTATTAGGCCCGAAATTGTTTATTTTGTGCATAAATTAATAGATACATTGTATTTGCAGACGACACTAATATTTTTTGTTCTGGGGAGGATTTGCAGCAGCTTTTGATGATAGTCATGTCCAAAATGAATAAATTAAAATGGTGGTTTGACCTAAACAAGTTATTATTAAATCTGAACAAAACCAAGCTTATGGTGTTTTGAAATCATAAAATAAACATTCACATACAAGTGATGATAGATAATGTTGACATAGAAAGAGTATATGAAAATAAATTATTTCTGGGTGTGATATTAGACCACAAAATGTGCTGGAAACCTCATATATCTGCGAGCGGGGGCAAAAGTGGGCAAAAGCATTGCAGTTCTGGGAAAAACAAGGCACATCCTGAATCATAAAGTGCTGTACTGTATTGTTCACTTCTTCTACCATATCAACTTACTGTGTGGAGGTGTGGGGTAACACATACAAAGTCTGATGACTGTTTGTCAAAAGCATACTCCTGCTTGAATGGATCACTTCCAATACATGAGTCACACTCTGGATCTGGTTTTGTCATAACCGCTGTCCAAGGTGCTGATCCTGAAACCACTCAGACGTATATATACTTTCTCTAAGGCTGAAAAACCTAAGTGATAATGTAACTCAAGTTCAAGTGAACTCAAGTTCATCTATGATATTCAGTGAATACTCATGGCAGGTCTGACTCATAGCCCAGGAGAATTTGATAAAGCAGCATCAACAGCTGCTGCTGTTGCTCAGCAAATGTTACATAATGTTGCTGCATTTGCACTTTCAATCTAGTAGCTTGCTTATGACTGTATGAAGATGTGCATTCTAACATGTATGTAGGATAAATCTATGTCTGGCTTACTACACCTACATGTAACTGGTATAAATACGAGGGGGCTTCAAAAAGTTTGTGGAAAAAGGTCAGTTGGAAAAAACGGTTTAAGTTATGATGATTATTTTTGTGTTGCAACATGCATTTAAGGGTTCCTGTTAGAACATGTTATGACACATTAGAAAGAGAAAGGTGAAGTAAGAAGAGGTGCATTGAGATAAAAATCCCTGCATATGTATGCACATGTACTTTTTCCATGAACTTTTTGAAGCCCCCTCGTATGTATACATCTGGTGTTTTATTAGGTAAGGGGGCGAACAACCTTTGGATAAGAACTGTCAAAGAACCTACTTTTCAAAGAAGCAAGTGAATAAAAAACTGTTAAGCTGGATGGCTGGGTGACAGTAGTATGGTAAATTTTTGTCTTGCTTCACAGAAGCACACCCACACAATATTTTTTTACAATGGTCCTGAAGCATGACAAGCCAGACAACTCATCCTCCAAAAAAGATTCCAGTTTAGATAGTGGCTGAAGATATATTGGTTTACAAGATAGACATCAGATATAAAGTAAATTTCACATGAAATCCATAGTGGTGTGAACACTTCACACATACATCAAAGCAGGCATCTTCTACAATACAACAGCTCTGTTCTACTTCCCAGCTGCATAATACTGGCCATATCTTCCCTGCTTTAGAATTATTTGGCAGATATTACGCTGTCCACTAGAATTAATGCAATGTGCATATTCTTAGCCACTGATGAGAAGGTAATAGGCCCATCTCTATAATAATTAGTCCTGGGTAATTTTTTATATTTTGATAGGAACTTTCATACAGAAAATGCAGTTCAAAGTGCTTCACAAAATACAAAAACAAAACAAAAAACCCCCACATCTAAATGAGGAGAAAGGTGAAATTAAAAAAACAAAAACAAAACAACTTTTCAATAAATGACACACTTCCTGGGTTTTAAACAACAGAAAATAGCACTGATTACTGCATGAGGCTAAACATGCTGAGCTGAGGAACTTACAGTCAGTATAGACAGTCTCTATGTTTACGTGGTCCCAGAGGCATAGCAAGCCAGGAAGTCTAGACGATAAAAAAATAGAAGAATAGAACCCATATTTCTACCGGGAATCAGTTCAGAGGGTCTGGTTTCCAAATTTCAGTTCCTCAGGTCAACATGTTGAGCTTGCCAGTAAATCTGCCTGTAAGTTCTTCAGCTAGACCCTTTGAGCTTGCCAGTAAGTTTCCTCAACATGCCGACTCAGCTCAACATACTGTGCTGAGTTGGCATGTTGAACAACTTACACAATATAACCCCACATGCACAAGCATGATTTAATATTTGTTTATTATTCTCATTGAATGAATCCAGAGAAACCATGGGAAATAAAAAAGGATGGTAAACATGTCTGAATCATCAAACATGAAACATCCTTCTGATATGATTCCTGGTAGAAATGTAGGTAAAAGAGCAAGAATTTACTTGTCTTCTTCTACTTTTTAGAATCTAGACTTTGTTGTTTTGATATGGCTCCACATTGACAGGGAAAAAAGATACTATTGTTTATAATCCAAATCCAATCCAAAGTGTCTTATCATGCTTGACACTGGTGGTGGTACTTTTGGAGCCAAAATCAATACACAGGAAATAGAAACCTTCATGTCAATGCAGTGGACAGAAACATTAAGTTCACAAGTCTAGCCTTCTTGGACTGGGCAGTGCGTGTTTCGAATGACAGACTCATCACTGAAGAGAGCCCACTCACACAGATCAATATTTACTGTTTGATTGTCACCACCCACTGGAGCACAAACTGGGGATTATCAAAACAATAGGCCACCAGGTTTAGAACATCCCTACAAGAACAGAAGTGAAGGTAGAAGGGAAGGGAAGGAATAAAGGCACAAAAGGGAAGTACACATGTGGTTACCCAAACTGGGCCTTCATGAAGTCAAGTCAATTTTAGTAAGCGAAAGACAACATTGCAAATACACAGAAGTCAAAATGTAAATAGTAATATAATTATTATTATCCCTAAAGGAATATTACAAGATACCAGAAAACCATACAAGATAGAGAGCAGACAGGACAAGAACAATAAATGGAACAACATTGTCTTTCCTTACATTACGGGAGAATCTGAAAAACTCAGAGGGATCTTCAACAAATATTGCATCTCTGTGTATTTCACAGTAACACACTGAGGCACAAGCTTGTCCACCCTAAGGACAGAACACCCAGCACCCAGTAGTGTATGTAGTTCAATGCAGTGAGGAATGCACAGACTTGTACATTGGGGAAACAAAACAACGACTTCACAAACATATAGCACAACACTGAGCCAACCCCTCAGGTCAGGACTCAGTCATCCACCTACATCTGGAGCACAGTGGACACTCATTTGAGGGCAGCGATGTACATGTTCTTGAATCAACCGACACCGAGGCTGCTGTGTTACACATCACGCCTCTGATTCTGGAGTGACACATTATCGAAAAACCAACATAATGCTATCTCTCAGCTGTCAAACTGGAACAAACATCACTAAACAGACAAGGCGGTTTATGACATCAGCTATTTACAATGCAGTCTTGAGATCCCTACCCAGGTAGCTTAACACCCATTCACACTATGATTAATGGTCATGTGGGTCAACAGCTCACATGTGACTTCAGTGACTCTAAAGGTATGAATGACTGCGCAAGAGGTTATATGCCTAGGACTCCCCACCACTCAGTTAGAGTGGAAGAAGCCTTTCGGATGAGAGTTAAAATGTCTTGAAGAACCTTAAGCAAGTCCAGTTGCCTTCCTGTAGCACTTACATCTCTCAGCAAGGAGCTGTGTTGATCTGCAGCTGCAGTTGTTGGATTCTTCTTAGCTCATGTTGTGGTATTACCACATTTTCTGGAATTCACAGCAAACCCCGGTGTGAACTTCTCTTTTGGTAACTGCTGCCATACCATGCATGGAAAAAATATTAAAATATTTGTGGCAGCAGCTGCTGCTAGAGCACTCTCACAGCTGAGTGATGTGAAAGCAAACAGACCCGTGACAGTGGTTTTTTGAACAGGTTTTTCAGTGATCTGCTGTGGCTGCAAATGTTGATGTTTGTCAGTGTTACAGGAGACAATAAAAAAAAATCTATTTGTGACTTATATATGTGAGATGTTACCGCTCTGGAAACGTCTAAATTGTCATAAGCGCTGTCCAAGGTCCTGACCCCAAAATCTGTCACAAAAAGCAGTGACAACCATGGACTGTTTTGGAAGAAAGTGCCCCCTACTCAGTGAGAAAGTTGAAGCTGTTTCTAGATTCATGACTGATTTCTTTTATAATCCATTTATCATTGAGTGGAAAAACTGATAAAACACATAAAATTTGACCTGGGAGGGGTCTACTGTAAAGCTGCGCACATACATTTTGACTTTGGCCTTTCATAGGCTATACGTGTACACTGTATAAGCTGCGTAATGTAGAGAAAAAAACAAAATAGAATTAGAACAAGTATAAATTGAGAAATGTGGTCAAGACATTCATATATATGAGACTGACAGATGGTGATGCAGTGGTTTTCCACCAAAAATGCTCAGAAAAGTCCTTTGAGACAGCAGAAACCTTACCTACATCGTTTTTATAGTCCTTTACACACACACACACACACACACACACACAAGTGACAATGGCACTCCCTAATAGCAGGGGCCTTCAAACTCGATCACAATCGGATCCAGCACTGGATGCACTGGAACAAGCCAGATCCATGGTGGTCCCACCCCGCAACCCACAGGACAGCTGAGCTGTTTTGGCGGCATGAGGGGGACCTACATGATATTAGGGAGTTCCCACAGATGATAGATCAGATTGGACTCTGGGGAGTTTGTGGGCCAGGACCTTGGGCTCTTTGTTGTGCCCCTATTGCCATTTGTGAACAGTTTTTGCAGTGTGGTTGGAGCATTGTACTGCTGGGAGAGGATCAGTATATATTAATATATATAGGAACCCAGTTTTGGTCAAATAAACAAACCTTCAGTGTACATAAACTGATAATTAACTTAACAGTGGAGTAAGGAGACACCTTTGTCTATATTTTAACCCTGTGGGATTCTGGCCATTTTTTTCTTCTTTCTTGGTACCTCAGATATCACACTACATAAAGAAAGTGTATAAATTCAAGTGTATAAATTTGCTCTGTAATATGAGAGGCCATCGGGGCCAAAATTGAATACTTAAGACCTGTTAAATAAGGCAAAGTGCAAGGAGATAAATTAAAGAAAAGCACCAATAATGCAGAGATGAGTTTAGAGAGATAGAGAGGGTTGCTCTTGCTCTGTGATTGCCTTGTGTGCAGGGATGGAAATGCCAGACAATGAACCTTGGAGGACTGCAGTGGCACAGAAGGAGCATAAACCTATTTGGTTGGATGGGTGCAGACTCAGACGTCGCTCTGTGGGCAAGCCTTAGTGTATTGAATTTGATTTGATTTAAGCTGACATGGGTATGTGTAACCAGTTTTAGTGATATAAAAGTGTATTACAGTATAACAACAACTTGGACTAATAATTAGACCCTGGCCAGAATCAGAAGACACCAAATTCGTAAGGAGCCAATGTGTTGAGCAGCAATAATGAGTCAGGTACTGAAATAACTGTTGAGTAGCCACTCTTGTATTTTCACAATGAACGAAGAGGAATGTTCAATTTGTACAAAATCATATATGAATGACCCAAATGATCAAAATTAAAAGAATAGTGTGCACACTTAAATAAAATAAAAGTGTCTGTTGGGGCCTTCATGAAATACAAGTTGTTGCAGGTGCACCTGATTTTAATGGTCCATGGAGTGTAATGTGAGTGTATGTGGGTGAGTGTATACGTGCCTATCTCCTTTGTGGTGATTCTTCCTCAAGGTGGTTGGCTCGCCATCTGTCACAACCGGAACCTCATCCTGGTCCTTGGATTTTCCCTGTCCTCTAAAAAACCTGACCTATACAAAAGGTCATATAATTTACATTCTATTCTCAGATGCATCATTAAAGGTTTAGATGCCAAAAATCAATATATTGCATCAAACCTCATATGTTAATCTTCAATCTTATCAAATCTCAAAGCTTCAGTTTTTAGTTTAATTGTACAACATTCAACAATCAAGTGTATCAAATATGAGAACTAACCATTCAAGTGCTCACATATTTATCTGTTCATGTGAACAGTATTTCAATAATATTTACGGTAAGTAACCATTTACATTCAAAATATATATCATAACCATATCAAAATCATGTGCAAATAACATAATACACATACTGAGTTTGTTTTAGGGGTATCAAAGAGGTGTGCTTAATTACTCCAACATTATAGGCCTACTAATGCGAGAAACTGCACCAAAAATTACCCTCTAAGTAACTTTAGACTCACATTGAAATGAAATAAATTCCTTCAGTAGTTTGCATAATACAAAATAAAATATCATTACTCTAACCTTTAATATCACCACTGCTCTCCTTCAGCACACTGAGAAACAACAGAGAAATAGCATCAGAGCAGCTAAAGAGACACGTTTCTCACCGTTGCTCTGTATTTCAAAGCCGAGCACGTTGATGTCGGAGCTGCAGCGGCTCTCCGGATGGAAGCTAAGTGGTTAGCCGACGCGACTCGTCTCCTTCGTGTAGTCACTCGGCTCCGGACTTCCAGTGGGTAAGTGCGCTTTTATTTTTCCTCTTTCCGCAGTTTAACTCGGGTTTCTCTCCTTTTCTCAGTCTTTTCTCGGTCTGTTAAGCAGGTAGCTGCCCTCACTCCCGTGGCTGAGATGAGAAAAAGACCGGGAGAACGACGCGCCGGCACCTTACGAGCTGAACGTGGTGAACGTAGCCTCTGATTGGCTGTTGAGGGCTTCACGTGGGATCATGTGAACTAAGCGGTGCATTCAAATGCAATGGGAGATCTTTAACTTTGCCAATGTAAACAAATAAGATAAGAATATAATAAGAATAAGAAATATAATAAGAAGTAATAAGAAATAATAAGAAAATAAATACTCTCTCTTCTTTCTCTCATTCTTTCTCTCACAATCTCAATTGTTGTTCTTTTTACATCTGGGCTACATATCCAGTGGAGGTCAATGGGCAGCAACGTAATGTGTGGCCTTTTATGCTGGTCAAAGACCAGACAGACCCAATGACAGGGGCTCCTCCAGCTGGACAATGTGCTTGACCAATCCTGAAAAAATGCTCAAAAATATCTTAAGGAACACAACATGTTTTTGCCATTATCCTTCATCAGTACCATCAGGGAGGTGTCTGATCAGTCCCAGATTAATGTATGTATGTGTGTGGTGGAAAATGCAACAAACGTTGGGTTTAGACTGCTGTCACTGCAGTTTCAAGACCGGGTTAAACCTGATTAAATCTCAACACCGGTTTAGTTGCATACCACAGTTTGCAATAATAAAATGGGGGATTGGTGAAGAAAGTATTTTCGTTTCTTTACATTCCAAAATTGGTGAAGTCATAATTTCCTTGGAGGAAGTAATTACATAACATTAATGAAAACTGAGCATGGCTGCCACACCTCATAATTGTGATTTCTGTGGTTTGAATCCAGTTAAGGACTTTTGTTGCTTTCTTCCACACACACACACACACACACACACACACACACACACACACACATACACACACACACACACACACACACACACACACACACACACACACACACACACAGACACACCACATATGTGGTGGTGGTGGGCCATCACGTTCCACCAGAGTGGATTCAGTGCACCTTGAAATTGACTCTACAAACCTTGCCATCCTGGAAGAGAGCACTTTCATCAGGATAGAAATGATTTATTATCAATGATGAACCCACTTTCAAAGTCACAGATCTTTTCTTTGCGCCATTTTGACACAAAATCAGAATCAAGAATTTTTTACATTCCATTTTTTTCAGCACAACCTGGGCTATACATAAAGGCAAGCTTATTACGTTGTGCTTATGTAGGGGGTATACAGTACATGTTTCTGAACTGCCTGAACACATTAAGCTGATTAAGATTAATTCTGCCATGATCCTACTAGTTTTTGTATCTAAATCCTTATACATCTCCACAGCCATCCTGTTGGTGCACTGAAGTTTACTTTGAGATACTCCCACATGTGCTACAAGCCATAAATTCTTGGTAGCAAACTGAAACATGTTGTTGATACTGATAAAAATATTGCAACTGTATCCCAGCTGTGCATCATTATTCTGAACACCCTAGCTTTCCTCATGCATCTATTTTCCTTCCTGCCAGCTCACTTGGCTTCTTGCTTGCTTTCCTATCCATCCGTTTGCAATTTTAAAAAAAAATGCTTAACTGTGTCAGCCTGCTTGCATCAGCCTGCCTGCGTGTATGAAGTTGGATTGTTTCCTCTGTGTTCCTGCTTTAGCCAAAAAAGTCGACACTTCATTTTACAGTCAACAAAAGTTTTGAGCACATAGAATAAGTTTGGCTTTCTGACAGACCCTGTGGTAAGCAGAAAGTCTGCCTCAATCCACTCACAGAATCCGCCCCCACAAACATGACTTTAGTGAGCTCCTAGCCCTCTCTCTTTATCACAGTGGTTGGACTAATTTGATACTCTTGCCAGATCCAAGACTTGAAATCCTGGGTCTGGAATTCTACCCACTCTCTAACAGTGTGAAAGTCTGCCAAATATCTAAAAATAATTTCATCACAGTGCACCAGGCCTCATCAGGCTCTCAGACAGTTCTTGATACATGGAAAACTATTGCCTATATTTTGAAACACTGTATATTACTACTTTTTAAAAAATATATATTCTTTCAAAATTCAACAAAACTTAAGTAGTAGTAATAGTTAAGTAGTTGAGTTTTGGATTATGTTTAAACTGTGTTTTCATGTTCTATTCATACAATTCTGTGCGCCTATAAGATTATGTTTTGTTTTGACATTTTGACACTAGAAAATTGTTCTAACATTCATCTGCTGAGGGAGGAAAGTTTCACTATGGTCGCCTTCAATCTGGGTTTAATATGTACTCACACAAGCACAATATTTGATGATACAAGAAGTTGGAATGTTAATTTTGGTTCACATCTTAGATGAGTTTGTTGTGGATGACACCACGTCACATATACCAGAATTGGGAAACTATATCAGATGCAAGTTATCATTCACAGCTGAGTTTGTTGATATGCTGGTGGTGTATTATTTTTATAACCAAAAATGAATGTGTAGGAGTATTTGACCTTGATGAAGGCCCTACTGAATCATGTCTTTCCCAATGACATGAATGAAGCCTGAATGAAAATCAGAGCAAGATATATCCATAGAAAGGAGACAAAACTGTGGTTTTCCCAACAAAGTGAGTCAGCCATTTCTGTTTTTATTGTCTTAATCACCTCTTCATTTCTCACTGTGTGGAAGAAATCACTATGAGAGGATTTTGATGAGAAAATGCTCAACTAAATGTGCTGCCTGTTGTTAGAATCACTGATCCATTACCATGTGCAGCAGCATAAGACATGAGTGGAGTCCAAAAAGTCTGAGACCTTTGCTGCAGACATTAAAGTCTATTATAGTCTGTAATGTCTGTAGTTATAATTAAAATTGGCATGCAAGTTTATGTTTCAGGGTACTTCATGTTTCTTTGTTGTCTACATTAATAACCCATTAAACAAAACAACCCCTAGACATAACAGAATTGTGTGACTATGGAAAACTATTATTACAATAACATCTCACTTACCATGTCCTGGGAAATATCAATGTTCTCCCAAGTACTGTTTTCTTGTACTACTTTTTGAGGATCATAAAATTGCATATTATAGTGATCTCGATTTCATCCTAAACAAACAAAACAATTGTGTGTAAAATATTAATACTTCTTATATGTTTTATACAGCTAAAACAGCCCGGGGTGAAACTGACCACAAAGAACATAGATGCATACAAAATGTGTACAGGACACTGAAAAATATTGTCATGTAAATTATATGTTTACCCAGTTCACCCCATTTAATTAGGAAAAGTTATTTAATATAAAGCTGAATGAATGAACTGAATGGAGTCAAACTGACCCCAAGGATAATAGAAAGAAACAACGACAACAACAATGATGAGGAACCAAACAGTGGTCAGTTGGAACTGGTCAGCATTTCTTCAGCAAAAATACAATCTGATCGATGGAAAAACCGAATGACTTCACAGATCAGCTGCATGTCAAACAAACTGTGTCAGTTACATCACACTGTACGTGCAACTTTAGATCATGTAAGTACAAGCTGTCAAAATGATCAATGAAACAAAAGCATCGTAAACAAATACAATCAGAATGAAGAATCTGTGTCGATGATCAGTTCAGCTTTATCTCCTCTTATAATTGAGGTACGAAGCAGCAAAGCATATCCATCATGTACTATGTCAAGCCGGTGGAGCATCATGGTTGGGATGCATGCTGTGTTGTCATCTCACTGTCTGTGCATATTGACTCTGACACTGTATCCAGTCTTAGATGCCAGCTCAATCCCCGGACATGAGCCCCCAATAAACCAAAGAATTTAGAAGAATAAAAAGAAGTAATTCAAGAAGAATGTGACAAGATTTCCCCTCAACAGTGTGAAAGGCTCGTGGGGAACATGCCAGCCAGGATTAGAGCTCTACTGCGTGCTAATGGCAGGACTACTAAATATTAATTTGATGATGTGATGGTTAATTTATTTTTTATTCAGTTTTGAACACATTCTCTGTTATTTGTTGACTTTGATACGGACAATGTTGAGAACTGACATATTGAAAGTGTCAAGAATTTAGTTTTGCTAGACCTCAAAGGGGATCTTGAGCACTTACCTCCTAGAGAGAGAGTGCTCTTTTTTGGAGTGTGTGTGTTTTAATGAATTAATAAATGAAGGTTTGCATAAGGCCTGCCATGGCTGCAATTTTTTCTCACCACCCCACCTTACCGCTGCCACTGGTTTCCTACTGCAACAAAGTCTGCATCAGGAGGACGTTTGAATGAATAGATGGATTAACAAGACACCATAACTACCCTTTCCAACTGGCACATACACAGATAGACCTTAGAGGGGGCTTGAGCACTTACCTCCTAGAGAGACAGCACCACTTTTCTGGAGTGTGTGTGTGTGTGTGTGTGTGTGTGTGTGTGTTTTAAATAAGTAGATAAATTGCTGTTAGCACACAGTCTGTCCAGGCTGCCAGTTAAAAACAATTTAAAAAACCATCTAATCCCTGCTGGTTTCACCTTAATATCAAACACTGTGTAGTCAGCATGATAAGGCAAAATCATGAAGGTTTCCTCTTGGTTTCCTGGTTTAACTCATCAGCTGTCTGCAAGTATCATTAATAAACTGTCATGTAGCAGTGTGTGTACCAGCCTCAGTCATGGGTTAGGGTTAGATAGATACATTTTAATATCCCCTTAACAGTGTCACACAAGAAGACAAGCATGACCTTTTATGAAACTGTGTCCCTGGCACAATTCTATACACGTCACTGCCCAAGGTCTGAGCTAATGAGTTCCAGACAGACTGGAAATAGAGGCTTCACAATTCAAGAAAGAGTAAATGAGTCAAAATTTGGGCTAAAAATAAACTTTAATATTATCCCCCAGTTACTCAGGTTGTGATGACAACCTGAGTAACTGGTGGAGACCACTCGCTCATGAGACCACTCACCCAACACCATGTGTAACCCATCTTTACAAATATTACAATCTGTTACAGACATTTGTTCAGCCAGGCTGATCACTCAAGGTGGAAACTCTAACACACATCTGGACATCTGGTCACATCTGGTCACAATGATTTCCCACAAATCACTGGGGGGTTGGGAGCTCAGGTTGGGGGGAGAGGGGGCAGAGCAGGGAGGGAGTTGAGCTTCCTGACAGCCTGGTGGATGAAGCTGTCCTTGAGGCTGCTGGTCGTGGCCCGGAGACTCAGCAGTCTCCTCCCTGATGGCAGCAGACTGAAGAAGGTGTGTGATGGGTGGGTGAGATCGCTTGCAATACAGAGGGCTTTGTGGGTGAGGCGGATGTTGTAATTGTCCTGAAAGGAGGGGAGAGAGGCACCGATGATCTTCTCAGCTGCTCTCACTATGCGCTGATGGTCTTCCAGCATGACGCAGTGCAGGCACCGTACCACACAGTGATGCAGCTGGTCAGGATGCTCTCAATGGTGCCTCTGTAAAAGGTGCACATGAATGGAGGGTGGGGCTCTGGCTCTTCTCAGTTTGCGGAGGAAGTAGAGACGCTGCTGAGCTTTCTTGGCCATGGCTTTGTTGATAGTCCAGGAGAGGTCCTCTGTGATGTGCACACCCAGGAATTTAGTGCTGCACCCTCTCCACCGTAGCACCGTTGATGGTCAGAGGGGCATGCTGGGTGTGCACTCTCCTGAAGTCCAAAACAATCTCCTTTGTCTTCTCCACGTTCAGAGAGAAATTGTTGTCTTTGCACCACATGACCAGGCCGCACACCTCGCTGCTGATGAGACCCACCATAGTCGTGTCATCCGCAAACTTGATGAAGAGGTTGGAGCTGAGTGTTAGTGTGCAATCATGGGTCAGCACAGTGAAGAGGGGGCTCAGCACACCTCCTTGAGGGGCCCCTGTGTTCAGAGTGATGGTGCAGGATGTGTTACTGCCGTGTTGCACAGCAAGGTGTTGTTACTGCAGTTGCACAGCAAGGTGTTGAGCCCCAGGTGGTCCAGTTTGTGAATGAGCTGTTTGGCAGTGATAGGATGGATTGTCCAGATTGAGGCCAGCACTCACTATGGGGATGACACAGAAACAATAAATCTTGTTCAGTTTTTCTTCTTGGTATGATGATACAGAGGTTATTATGAAGTTTACTTGTGGTCAGCTTTATTGTCTGACAATACATTTGACCTATATACTATAACTGTTAGTGGAATTGACCTCTTCAGATTTTTTCCCTTCTTCATGCTCCTTGGAGGTATGTTAGGTTGTGTCAGAAACCTCCTCTCTGCTGCTACACTCTCTCTGCCACTCGACTGTTTGGACTCCTGGCGTCTCTGGGGCCTCAATAACAGCTGAAAAAACATAATCAACGTACGTGATTATAGTCTTAGTAATTTTAGGACTTTAGTAACATTTTTTGATGCTGCCATTAATTTACAGTGTAATTTCATTGTATGACTAAGGAATTAGTAAAATATTTGTTGCTTCCTACTGGTAACCTGAATGTAAGTACAGTGAAAGAAAACTATGGAGAACAAGGTTTATTTTGTTTATTTTGGGTACTAACACAGTATTAAACACATGGTATTAAAATTACATTTTCTATTTACACTATTTATCAATTTATTTTACAACCACACATCCTATTGCAGACTTCTACTTTTCCCTCCTCCTTTGGCTCTGCACTACGTTTGTTTTCCACTCCAGTGTGCTTGTATCTACAAACTGTGGACCCATTTCCCGCCTTGTCTTTATTCCAAATCATACAGTGAAGTGGAAAACGTAATAACAAATCCTAGCAGGGGGTTCATTGGTCACATAAACACACCGTGGGAAAGCTGTTAGCACCTTTTCCCCGAAACCTTCGTTTTCTCCGCAGTATTTGTCTTGTTTTCTTCCTCCGGTCATACATCTATACGTATCAGCTGGGGTTTTGCTGGCACAGATCAAAAGTACTTCGCGCATGGATTTCATTAGATAGATGTGTATGAAGGGGATAAATCGAAGTAGCAAACAAAATCCCACACACATTCTAACTCGTTGTTTCGGTGCTAGACCTTCTTCTTATCAGCAAAATGTACTTAGCTCCTTTTCCACATTGATGTATTTCTCCCGTTCCAGGTCCCAGTCAGACTTCTAGAGAGACTTCTTCTAGAGAGAGAGTGCTTTTTTTGAAGTGTGTGTGTTTTAATGAATAAATAAATGAAGGTTTGCACAAGGCCTGCCATGGCTGCAATTTTTTTTCCCCTACCGCAATAAAGTCTGCGCCAGGAGGACGTTTGAATGAATAGATGGATTAACGAGACAGTAATCTCTTTCTCTCTCTCTTTCTCTCTCTAGCGGTTGTATTAAGTATTATTTAGATTGCATCGTCCACGTGTGTGTGTGAGTGTGTGGTCTAATGGGAGCAGAAGTGGTTGTCTAGACAGACAGACAGCAGTAGGAGGAAAGGATCTGCACTGCCTCTCCGTCACACACACACACACACACACACACACACACAGCTGCTCAGTGCTGTCAGACTACCCTGCATGGACTAGAACTCATTCTCGAGCTGTAGTTACTGGATACTTTGCAGATTAAAAATGTAGAAACTTATAAGCAGCATATAAAGTATGATGCATTCTTTAACATTACATTAAAATACTCAAAAGTGTATGAAATGGATAGCGTGAGCTCCACCAAAGCTACAAGCTGCATTCACGTAGATTCATCTCTGATAACAACCCAGAAATAATGTTATATAGACCGTTTTGTCGACATAGTGAATACTTTCATTTTTATACTTTAAGTGCATTTTGTTGATCATACTACAAACAAAATCTCGCACACTCGCAATGATTATTAGTTGTGATGTTTCGGTGCTAGACCTTCTTCTTATCAGCAAAATGTACTTAGCTCCTTTTCCATATTGATGTATTTCTCCCGCTCCAGGTCCCAGTCAGACTTCTTAATTTCTACGACTCCAGTGACAGGGAGGGAAACTTTTAGGATGCTCTCATCCCAGCTGACGTGCACAGATAGGAGCTCAAAGGGGGCTTGAGCACTTGTCGTTTTACCTCCAAGAGACAAAGAGAGAGACCCTTTTCTTGGGCGTGTGTGTGTGTGTGTGTGTGTGTGTTTGTGTTTCTTAATGAATAAATAAATTAAAGTTTGCCAAGGCCTGCCCTTTATCTTTATCATTTGGTCACCCACCACCCCACTCCACCGCCACCCCCGGTTTCCTGCCGCAACAAAGTCTACGTCAGGAGGACGTTTGAATGAATAGATGGACTAACGAGACACAGGGATGTGGCACACGACTGTACATACATTTTAAAGTATCAGTTGGAACAGGTCAGCAATTCATTGGTTACTGATTTATACAAGGACATGACTTTGTAAATTGCGGACTGCGTCACGGAGTGTTAATAGAATTTTTCTACATCTTTTGGGATAATAGAAATCCCAGCTTTAAAATATACAGTGGATTTCCAGGTGCTCGGTGCCTCTGATTAAAGCTGAAGGTACGTTATGTGCTACACAACACATCCCAAACTCCAAATAAATCTGTTAAATTCTGTTATTTGACTTTTATACCATCACCACTATCAACGAAGAAGTCTGAGAGGGAGTTGGAACGGGAGAATTAAAACAATGAGGAAATAACAAGCAGTCAATAGTTAAGAGCACATTGCTGATAGTACTTAGAGTTTAAGGAAAGTTAATCCTCGGCTGTAACTTCAAAGTGTTTAGATGTTGGTATTAAAGCTCAGTCAGTGTGTGAAGACAAAAACTGGAAAAAGAGGCTTAGAGATCCCAGGACAGTTATGAGTCAGGACTGCCAGATGTAACTAAATAAAGGCAAAATGGATAATGTCTTCAAAACAACGTGGATTTTTTTAAAATTTAAGATCAGCACCCGACTAACATCTAAGTATGGCACGTACAGGGATGGAAATGGAAACCAGGTAATACAACCTTAAATCCATTAGTGTATTCAGCCAGATGTGTTACAGCCTAATAATAATAATGAGGTCTTGTGCATTCGGCTCCAATCTCAAAAATATGTGTCAAATCTACATCGTACGTGGGCTACTGTACCCTGTAACAAAGATGTGTAGAATCTCTCTGGAATATGACATCTCTATGAAATAAATTTTAAAAAATGTATATCAGTGGAGGCTGATTTTTTGGCTTCTGTGTGCACGTGTCTTTGGCTCAAGAGGTTTTAAGTGCCTTATTTTTAGATGGCTATATGTGGGAGGAGTTTCTAATTTGTAGGGTACTATTTAGACACATCTCTCTGTATGTTACTTTTCACTGCAGAAGGGTGTAGATCCTATCAAATTCTCCAAAAAGGCTCAAAGATGTCTCTGTCAAGTGCTCTCGTAATAGGTAGGCAATGAACGCACCTCTCCAAAACTTAGATTTATCTCAGTGACCATTTGTAATCGACCACATGTTTTACTTGTTACATTCTTTCAGTTTGGCTGATTTACGGATCCGTCACTGTGAGTGGTAAGTAAGGCTCATTCATTTTTTCTTTGATTAGTTTGTCTTATCTCCGGGCGCGGGGCCACTATCAGTGAGTCATAGAACACAGCTGTTCTTTTGTTTCTTGCGTTTCTTAGGATAAATATGATTTATTCTGCCATGTGGGAATTGGGATGCTGTGTTAAAGTAATGTGGGCTACCATGTGTGTACGTGTGTCTGTTGCCGATACACACACACACACCCCACACACAGAGAGAACGGCAAAAGAAAGGCCAACTGGAGGAGATCGTGTGATTTCCAGCTGGAAACCTTGTTAACTGCAGTCAATCTAGTTTTTTCCAGAGTCGCGGTTTGAAAAAACAGATAAACAGTGTTACCCTACTCTACTATATGCATGATGATTTCCCATCATGGAACCGATCTAGATATTAAGATGTGGGCCCGTGTGTGACCTGAGTCCAGCATAAAGTCGGAATCTCAGAATCACCAGATGGAGATGGAAATGCACATTTGCCTCAACATGTCTCAAGCTCATGAAAAGTGTACCACTGCCTTAATTTCATGGCGTGTTTTGTCAGTGTGAAGTTTTTTGGGTGTTTTTTTTTTTTTCTTTAAACCTGGGTGTTAAGTCTGGAACGACGCCAACCTGGAGATGCTGTGCGTCTGCCTCGCTGCAATGAACAATGTTGTGGTACATTTAGAGAAAAATGACAGGAGAAGATGAATGAATTGGTAGCAAGGGTGTCAGGCGATGGACTGTACCTGACCTTGACCCGAACCACCACTCTTTTCCTCAGCTGGAAATCACCGCTGATATTGATGATACAATTTCTCACTGTTATGAAGCTGGGATTGCGCTCTACCTATAAACAATGACGTAAACGTTGATCATATCACCACTGTAGTTTTCCGCGACGAGAAAACGGCTTATCAGCAGATTTTAGTTCCCAGTAACGCAAATTAAAATGTTGATGTTTGTTGACAGAGTCCGCTGGGATCGTCCATTCAGCCTGTAACTACCGGTGAGTGTTAATTTGGGGAATCCCTCTCCCTCCCCCTCCCCTCCTTCCCTGTGCATGTGTTAATGCGTGCGCGTGTGTACTTGGAGATGGAAAGGCACGTTTCCCATGTTTTCACGTTTTCTTTGGCTTCCTATCCTTTGTGAGTCAAGCCAAAATCTTGTCTGAGGATTTTGGGTTAGGGTTGAGGCTTAGGAAATCAAGAGTGATGGTTGAGATTAGAATAAGTGGCTTGGGAATGAATTAAAACAGCGAGGTTCCTCACAAGTATAGAAACGTGTAAAGTGAGTCTAGAGGATTATTCTTAATGGTTTTTGGCGACCCTTGACCTCACAACCCAGTTCAGAATATTATCAATTATTAGGCTGTGTTATCTGATGATTGTAGTGTAATTTGGTGTATCAATAGTTACCAGTGGATCCATTGTAATGTTTTCAGTGACCCAATGAGCTTTTCCAGGGCGTATCAGGCAAAAATATCTATCCCATTGTAATGGGCAGCTTGCCAATAACTTTACTCAGTACATTCTCTGTCCCAAGATGAATGATTCATAGATAAGTTAGACGAGACAAATTAAATGATCAATGAAACTATTCACTTTTTATTTCTGTGGTGCCATCCTCATTATCAGATACAGAACGATAACAGTAACTTCTTATAGTCTAAGCAAACTAACATCCGCCTCCGTTGCTTCTTTGTATTACACACTTATTGTGCAGATTGTGGCTCTTGAAAATCCAATGTTCCGCCATGTTGGAAATTGGTAGGTTTCTGCTGGATCCTTAAAATGTGATCTGTTTGGTCATGTTTTTTTCTGCTGTAATATGTTCACATGCACTGCAAGGGTGGAAATGTGTGTATATAGCTGTGAATCCTGTACAAACATATTATGGGTACCCGTGTGACTGTGCTAGAGTGCTTTCCCAAAAGTCCATCAGAGGGCAGTATCACAAAGGGTAAGAGTGAAATGTACACAGACAGAGATTATGCTACATTTATCTGAAAAATGTTATTAAATATTTACTGTGATGTCTGTTCAATACTAATGACATTGAGTGATAATAGCCTGGATTTTGTTATCTGTATCTTGCAGAAAAATCTGTGATACTATAGAGTATGACATCCGCGAGGCTATCTGCTGTGATAGGCACATTCATTCAGGGGCAGGGCTGTCATGTTGTGGAGGAGAGGCTTTCAACCCTGCTGTAGCAACCTGCTGTAAAGTAAAACATGGGAACAAATATCAAGGTAATCACCACACATTTTTGTGACACGAGCAAGAAGTTGGAAAGTTGGTTTTGTTGTTTGTGACAAGCTGTCAACGTGATGATTGTGTCTTAACCATGGCGACTTAAATATAAAACAGCAGTATGATGTTTACTCAGTCAGTAATATGGTCCTCGAACCATGTGACCTATTGAACACATGATCAAGTCATATCTTTGGTAAAGATAAATGAAGTCATCAAATCCAAAAAGGTGAAAATAACCAATATACAGAATTATACAAATGTATCACAGCTTGGTCACAGTGTCCCCTCGTGCTGAATAAAGAATCAAATCAATCATAAACCTCTTGATACTGTCTGAGGAAGAACATGAAAAAGTAAGTAGAGAAATATAATAAATGCAGATGCTTCCTCACAGGTGCACTGCATGGTACAATTAAGCAATTAACATCCAATCATGCTTTGGGGAATCTAAAAAATGCAGATTCTGATTTTGTATCAAAATGGAAAGAGGAAAAGACATAAGTGACCTTGAAAGAGGGTTCATTGTTGGGGCACAGATGGCAGGAGCAAAAACTACTCAACTGACTGGTGTTTCAATAGGAACAGTGACCAAAGTGACATTTGCATTTAGCTCTATGAGAAAGACATTAGTAAACAGAGTCAATAATTGTGGTCAACAGCGATGACTTTGAAGGTATCTTGGTAGATGAAGAGCAATGAGACCATTTGTTTATTGAATTCTGCCTCCTCAGCACTGACTTCTATATCTGGTGTAACACGTAGCACTTTCAGCAGTTACCATGGGGGTTGATCTTGACTTGATCTCTGTTTCTACAGTTGAAATTACACATGGTCTAAGTGAAATGGTGTCTGCTTGCTGTGGATTGAAAGCTTACAACCCACTCAATGAAATGTGCTGCAACTCAACCATCGTAGTCAAACCTGTGGCAAAGGCCCAATGTTGTGGTAATGGTGAGTAGAGCTAGACACAACTGATGGATATAAAACATCATATAAACATACAGTATGCACTTATAAAACCCAACTGCATTAAAAAAAATGTCATTATTATAATCTATGCAATTCCCACTAAAAGGTCTCGATTGTGATTGGCAGGTGTCCATTAACCTTTAATCACTGGACAGTATAACCAGACAAATTTGATGTAGATGTTTTTTATACTATTAAACTCTATGTAAACACAGCAAGCATAGCTATAGAGGTTGGAACCTATGATATTTGCATCACCAGTGTTGGCCAACTTACTGAAAATTAGTTATTAGCAACAGTTGCTAATTACTTCTTTCAAAAGTAACTGAGTTACTTTACCACCTTCTGTACTGTTTAAGACTATCCTATCCAAACATTTGTGGTCTGTAGGATATGCAGTAGCTTATTATGTGATTTATCTCTGAAGTAAAAGTGATACAGTTTCAGAATCATCATGATTTTTTCCATAGATGCTATTGATGTGGACAGTTACCTCTGTTGTGGTCGTAATGAGGAGATCCTGAGAAAGACATCCAATTCCTCCCTGTGCTGCGGTGATGTTCAATATGACAGTGAGACTCAGTGCTGCTGTAATGGTGAACATCTTGAGATACAAAACAAGACTCAATCCAACTGCTGTAAGCAGTGTGAGTGCGTGCACCGTATATCATCAGGTGTGTGACTGCATGCACTGGATATCATAATATTTTTTGTTGATCAGGTGTTTTTGTTTTGCTTTCAGAGTATAGCTAAGGCATATCTGAATGACCCATGTGACTGACACTGTTGTGCAGAGGACTCAGGTGCGACTGAAGAGCAACTCTTAAGGCTCCTATGCACTGCGTGAAACAGAAACCTTAAAAGTTTAATATCATTGGGTCAGCCCAGTACAATATTAATCTTTTAGTGTGTCTGATTGTGCAGTAAATACCTGTGGCAGCTCTTTGCTGTAAAAACAGAATGTACAAGCAGAAACACGTTAATAAACTCTGCTCATGTCACTGTCATGTTTTGAAAATTATGCAGAAGACAACTTTGGTTTTTGTGCTGGCACTGTTTTTTTCTAACTTAATAACAGATAGTGCCTGTAATAGTTAAAATACTGTGTATCCATGTCCATGTAGTATTAGCGTGTATACTGTACATATGTGTACAGTGTCACATGGGCCAGTGTATTCTATCTCATTTCATGCTGTTCTCTGATTGATTGGTCTATAGATGTTACATTGAGAGAATTTCTAATTTTCAGAAATTGTACCAATTCTCTCATGATTGTCAGTTTTCACCTGCAACACAAAGATAGTACAGCTTATGAAATCATAGAAGTGTTGCCTGTGTGTGGACTTGATTGATGTCTTTATAGCTCTTTATACCCGTAGGGTATATGGGAAAAAGCATCAACTGTCCGTAGACTGATTGCCAACAACCCACGCAGCAAATTATGCTGTCATTCAACTACTTCAGCGAAATTTGTGCCAAAGGGCCGATGTTGTGATGACAGTAGAGGTGAAACCAAAATCATGACAAGCTTTTACCATTCAGTGAAATTAAGCAATATTTCAAAGAAGTATAAAGTATTTATTAAGATATTATCTAGTATCTTGGTGAAAAAAAATGGAGTCAGGTATGTGACTGCGTGCACTGGACATTATGTTATTGTTTTGATGATCAAGTATTTTTGTTTTCAGAGTGTAGTTAAGGGATGTGTCAGTGACTCATACTGTATGAGTTTTGTCTAGTTGGGAGTAGGAGTGTGGGGGTTTTATCTACGATCTACATTCACTCAATATATTTTGTGTTTTATGTCCACAGCTGTGGGTGGAAATATGCAGACACAGGTAAGAAACAAACTCCTGTTTTCACTTTACGTGATTCACCTCACTGTTATGAGCAACAACAACAACCAGCTGTGTCAAAGCTGCCCAAAATTCACACACACACCATAAAAATAACCTCACACGTACAGTGTATCAACTATTTCTTATATGAAATGCAATATCATATACAAGGGGTGGATAACAGAAACACACAACAATATAATGCAATCTGCTAAAGGAACTCTGGAATAAAGCTGGCCTTATGCGGCTTATACTGTTTGTTGAGTGTGTGTTTATTCAGCTGCATCATGATGACATTTAAAACCTTAATGATGGTGGTTTTTTGAATTACTTTTAACTGCTTGGTCAGGAACAGAGCAGCAAAGTAGTGGGTTTCCATTTAAAATATTTATATGTTTGTGTTTTATTTCTTTTAGAAACCCACACCTCAGCCCATCTGGTAAGTCAACTAGAAGTTTTAACCACACTATCAAACTGAGACAAGCAAACCAAACATAACCAGTACCAAAAAGCCAATAATATTGAGCCAGTGTTAGTGTTATTTTTTATAGTACTACTTGGTTGTGACCCAAACTGATATACTGCATGGTTATTATAACCCAGTGTTACACACAGCAAACTCAGGTTCTACCTTTAAACTGTCTCAAATTTAGTGGTCATTGTACAAAACAATGTGCATGTGACATTCAAAACTGCAAAGGGTACACATATCATTAATAATCTGAAACAAATGGTGACATTTTGCCTTGGAAAGACCTATATGTACCAGTACTGTGGAGAGTAAAATGTGCCCAGTGAAACAAAAGTCATGTTTACATTCAGTGTTACTGACCAGAATGCAGATGTGACTGTGAAAAACATGTGACTGTGGACACTTATACTTCTATTCTAGAGACTGACATTTCTTCAGGAGTCCTGTGGGATTCCCACAGAATGGGAAGCAATTCCACTAATTATCACATGACTGGGATGGGATGAGAATAAATGTCAGTGGGAGTTTCCCCGTCCCATACAGTAATGGGACTGGAGACACTCACAAAACAAAGTCAATGAGAATGAACCACATACAAACCTGGCAGACTTATGACAGACTCCAGCCAAAACATGACACAGAAATGGAAGGGGATGGGAGTCATTCTTCTGGGATTGGGATGGAACAGGATTGTTTTTGTGGGAGTGTAACAGGACTGTGAAAATGAGTGAAATTCCACTCCCGTGCCATCCTCTATTGTGTTCCAGAAGCTTTTAATTCATCTCAGACCTGCTGCTAATAAGTGTACCAAATGAGCCCGTTCAGAGAAGTCACCAGCTTCAGAGTTGTAGAAATCTTTTGAAACTCAAGACTGCCATGATATACATGGTCTTTACAAGTGTATGTAGACTTTTGACCACAACTGTACATGAGCGTTTTTGAGCATATTCACAAGATAAACAAAATGGAAACCCACTCATAGAAAAACTGCTCCACAGCACTACTAAATCACAGAGAGCCTTCAACTCTGCTAATCTATTGTTGCTACTATGACCTTTAGTCTGTTAAATGAGAATTACGTACATTTCTGGTAATTTTGCAGGTTGGTGTTCATGTGATGTGACCTGCCTTTGTGTTTTTTGCTTGTCTTTGCACATCCACAGCAATGGGAAAAACATAAGTCTCTGTGGGTCATCATGTTACAACCACAGTAAATTTCAATGCTGTGAGAGAAAAGAGACAACGCCTAATTGGTGCTGCAACCCAGGTATGATCTTGACTGTTTTTTTGTGGTTGTGTCAATTGCATCTGCCAGTTGTTATCTGATTGTGCCTGGCGGCATGGTTCCTGTCAAAGAGCTAATGTGCGTGATGTTTCAACAAGGCAGTTGGAACTGAGTAAGCAATTAGATGTAAAATGATGAAGACACTTGTGGTGGCATGTAGAAACACGTTGACTATGAAGTCATAGGCTAATGTGTTACTAGGTCACAAGATATCCAAAGAAAGGTTTAATCGAAAGCAACTGGACTTAGTTATAGTCTAGAAGACGTTTCACTTCTCATCCAAGAGGCTTCATCAGTTCGTGTTCGCATCTGACCAGGCTGGGACTGGTCCAACTGATTTTTTGGTGTGGAGACCCAAGTATTTAACCTCTGTGGGGGGCTTTCACCAGACCGATGATGTCATGGCTCTTTTGTGTTCCATGTGTCAACGACAGTCGTTAGGGTGACAGTCGTTGGTAGAAACCAATAGTTTCAACTTTGTTAATGTCCCATTGTGTTGTAACAACAGTCGTTGGAGTCACATGAGGCGAGTCACATGTGAAAGGTTGTTTTTCCTAGAGGCCAAATTGTTAAGTCTCCTGGGAAGGGATGAAAGGGCGGCATTGTATATTGGAGATAGGTGGTGTCTTAGACCTCCTCCTCGGTTTAGAGGCATAGATGGCATAGATGGCTTGAGGAGTAAAAGAAGCCATCTATGTTAAAGTAGAGAAACCATCTCTAAACCGAGGAGGAGGTCTAAGACACCACCTATCTCCAATATACAATGCCGCCCTTTCATCCCTTCCCAGGAGACTTAACAATTTGGCCTCTAGGAAAAACAACCTTTCACATGTGACTCGCCTCATGTGACTCCAACGACTGTTGTTACAACACACAAAAGAGCCATGACATCATCGGTCTGGTGAAAGCCCCCCACAGAGGTTAAATACTTGGGTCTCCACACCAAAAAATCAGTTGGACCAGTCCCAGCCTGGTCAGATGCGAACACGAACTGATGAAGCCTCTTGGATGAGAGGTGAAACGTCTTCTAGACTATAACTAAGCCCAGTTGCTTTCAATTAAATCTTTCTTTGGATAACTATGACCTGGATGAATGAGAATATTCACAGAATAGGTCACAAGATGTTGCAAAGCTACACTGCAGGTTTCAAACTGTACTGTTACAAAGTCAATTTTGAGGAATGTCATCTTGTGCAATAAATGCTTATAGGCCCAATTATGATTTAGTTTAGAACATAAGCGGTGTCCCCTTTCCCAGACAAAAGATTTATCACCTCTTGAAATGGAGCTACAGCTAGCATGGTTAAAAGGCATTCTCACATCAAGGATTTCAGATCACCAGAATGTGATTAGAAATTCTTCCACAGATGTTATTTCTCCGCTTGAGTGATATAGTACATATACATGTCCTTTGTATGTAAGAATTGATTGTACAAACCTTATTTATATGACCACAGCTATTGTTAAGATGTTATTAGGTTTAGACACAAAACCTGCATCTTTAAGGTTGGGGAAAGATCACAACAACGTGGATTGTTGGCAGTATCAGTTTATCTGACGAGAGGTTCTGTAAATGTAAACACAGGTTGTTTAAGACATTTGAAAAGTGAATACAATGTTAAGTAAATGCATCTCACCACCTTCTACACGAGGAGAGATGTCAGGTCTGCTTCAGCTCTTGAGTATTGTACACTGAAGAAGGCAGAGCTCCAGCATCAGAGACTTTACAGCAGTATTCTAATCTTAGGTGTGGGTTGGGTTATTCCCTTGATACTTGTGTAACAGATGGATGGAAAATTAAGAGTTTCTCATTAATTTGCCCTTCTTATCAATTCATGCCAGATAACTTCTCAGGCAGTGACGTATGTCTAATCGTGAAAACATTTTAGATTCAGACCAGAGAGGATGCAGGTGTCTTGCCCAGGATGGCTGGAAACAAGCCCAGGAAAAATGTTTTGTATTAAATGTACTGTAGGCCATGGATATAGCCTGGTTCTGACGAGAGAATGAGAACATTCACTCCTCCACTGAGGTGTCTGTCATTCTCAGCACACTGGGCAATTACTTATCCCAGTGCTTTTCTCAGGACAGTTTTCCCAGCTCTTATCTTTTTGTTTTTTCAGTCGACAAAAGATTAAAAAAAAAAAAAAACCCACTCCAAGACGCACTCCAGAGGTTCAAGGACAGGCTCTCACTTGAGTATATAAAAGACAGTATTGTCATGGCAAATAAAATTTTGAACTGCAGGTGCAGAAAAACACAGGCGTGCCAATTATTCCACACCTTTCACCTTCATAACTCTCATTCTCTTTGTCTCTATCAGATCCTCTGAGTCATTGTGTGATGTCACATAGCCCCACACCCTCTGTCTAAACAATCAGCACTCTGTTCCATGTTTTTCACCAACTGCTCTGCCCTGTATCCACCCTCCCACCCCTACACCCTCTGCTTAGGTCTATGTGATGCTTCCCCCACAGTGTATGACCCATCTACACAAGTCTGCTGTGATGGATGTGTGTCTACAAAGCCTTGGATGCATAAAGTAATGTCTTAGCTTCAACACATTTAATTTAATTTAAGTTCAGCATTTTTTTTCTCTGTCATTATCTGTACAAACCCTAAACCACATTCTCCATTAAAGTTTGTAGGCCTGAGAATATTTAATCAACATCAGGATTTTCAGAATCTTTAAAAAAAAACATTTCACACACACATTTCTTTACTAAAATCAATACAAATAATTCTTTATGAATATGAGAACTGATCACAGTATATCCTAGTTGTTACAGTCCAAAAAAAAAAAAAAAAAGGCTGCAATACTACTCTTGTGCAGCTTCGCTGAGAGAGCTCGGAGCTCCTCCCAGCTCCTTTTCTACAGTTAGTGAGGGTGTTTTGGATTTAATGGACACATAGCCCTGAAAACATTAGCATCATTAATGTTAACCACAAATGCGAAAGGATGACCTGTTGTCAATGCCCTGGTAAGACCTGACAGCTTGTATACATTTTATGTGTAGAAAGTAATATTTGGAAAGGTTTTGTCTCTCTTACCTGCATTTTCTTCATGTTTTCTCAAAATCAATGTATGTTCTCATACAGGTCATATGTGCATGTCTGTGCCTGCTTGTCTATGTACTGCACATTAAACTGTATTTTCTCTTATTCTTCAAGTGCTGTGGACTGACAGCTTATGGTTTGGCACAACGTAGAGTTCTCTGTTGTCATAACACCATGTACCTGGACAAAGAAGATGGAGAGGAATACTCAGAGATCAGTATTCCTTATGACCCAGCTAAAGGGACTGTATGTTCTTCTCAGTTTCATGCCTTACCTGATCAACACTGCTGTGGAAGAGAAATCTACCGGCCTGAGACAAATGAGATCTGCTGTGATGGACACAGGTGATTATATCCTCACGTCTGTGTTTACACTGTGAAAAAACAGATAAAATTAAGTGAGACAGAATGACCTTTTATTTAATCAGTTCTGTCTGCTGCAGTGTCTGGTATGTGCAGCTATCCCTTGAAAATGGGTGTTTTTTTCCCACATTTAATGGAGGTGGGTGGATGGGAAATAGTTCTTTTGGCTGTGTCTGAAAGTGAGAGAGTAATTTTTGTGAATACAGTAATGCACCTCACCCCTTCTACACTGAAATAAATAAAAAAAAATAGAGAGAAAGGGGACAACTTTAGCCTCAGCATCTGAAATATAAAAACTGAAAAAGAAAAACCAAACAGCATTCTGATCTTGGGTGTGTTTGTACTTTCCCTACTTGCTGGATGGATTAGTTGAAAGTTAAATGTTTGTACTTCTGCATTGGAATATGTGTTTCTTGTCAACTGATGCCACAGTAATGTCCGGTATGTGTGGCATTTTTCCACAATGATCCCTTTATGTGCTTGATGTAATTCCTCTCCTTTTAAGAAAGGAGGGTGGATGAGACATAGTTGTTTTTTTGTGTCTGAGAGGGAATATGGAGCGGACAAATCCAAACAGGAGTGGCGAGGAAAAATTCCCATGTGAATGTTTTCATCCAGTCGCGGAGACAGGCATGCATTCCTACACTTTCACTGAACTCGTGTTCCCTTTGTTTTGTTTCTGGTAACCTTTAAAACACACCCAGCCACTCTTCCAAGGAATGTCTGTTTATGTGATGTTTTTGACGTGCTAATGCTTGGACTTAGTTATTGTGTCTGTTTTCCATATATTTGTGCATCTGCATGTTTGTGACTCTCTACCGTTATGCCCTTTTGCCTTCTAGTGGAAGTGGATTATAGCATTTTAATACAGTTGTGATAGTTAAGAGTTACAGTCTGTTGTAGTCTGGCATTTTAAGCTCTTTCTGTTTTTTACAATTAGGAAGCACAGGTTTGTTTTTTTGATTAATCCTGTACTGGTTGAATTAGATGAATCTCAGCTGCTGTCATCAATCCCATTTCCAGCTGCAGTGGTCAGTCTTTTTCAGTATACTCACTGTATGGTATTTGGCCAGCCCCATAGAGCAGAAACAAAGTTAGCAATTAGCTCATGAAAAAAAGTCAACCATCTAGTATGCTAAATACCCTAGATAGTTCTCTGATGATTCAGTGCAGACCACACCAGAGCTAACGGGGGAGTGGATACTGGCTCCACTGTTATGTGATACTTACTAACAAGCTACTTCTGATCAAGTTATGAACTTCACAACACGGGCCCTGAACCTCGAGGAGTCACAATAAGAGCCCTGACCTTCACGAATTCCTATACATTGATGTATATATATATTGTACTATACATTGAAACTATAAACTCTGTTTCTCCATCCAGACATCCTAAAGGAAAAAACAGTCATTGCTGTGGGATTCAAGTTTACAACATTAAAGACCCGAGGATGAAGTGTTGCGCTGGGACACTATATAACCTCACTTCCTTAGACAAGTATGGGCATGACGCACAGTGCTGTGGATCCATTCTGCAAGAGGTTGGTTTTATCAATAATAATGATAATTAATTTCTTGTGTCCATTTCACAATATTTCAATTGCCTTAAGTGTTCCTAGAAAGAAGAAACCCCTTAGAGGAAATTCCTGAGTTCACAGCAAGACAGATGTGATGACATGTATGTGTAAGACACCAACAAAATCATGGATTTTTGGATGGATTTCTATGAAGCAATGTGCAGAGGAAGTCCTGCACAGATATTTTACACACAAAACATCTCTAATCAGAACCTAAACACAACCATTTTCAAATGTATGCATAAATTTAATGAACCTTATGCCTAAAATGATTAGTTTTTAATAATATGTCAAAAAATAAAAATAAAAATCACAGCACTTCTGCCCATAACCATGGTGAGCTCCATAACTGTGTCTTGGACATATCTATGTCATATCTTGTACATCATGGGCACGTATGTCGAATCAGTCAAACTCTGGAAAAGGCAACAAACAAGTGTGTTTGTTAATGACTAATAATTTCATGTGGTTCATAATAATACTATGTCTGCTTTAGGACCAGAAGGTCTGCTGTTCAGGTGATAACAAAGAGGTGCTCTACTCTCCCAAGAATAACTTTGGTTGCTGTGGTCACCGCTATGTCAACACCTCTCTGTGGTCGTGCTTTGCTGGGAAGCTAAAGCCAGCGAAGCAAGCAGGCTCACACCAGAGTAAGATGATTAGAGGTCAGTCGTGTCTCCTTGGCCATTGCCTCACAGAATAACACTTGATCTTTGTCATTTTAACTTGATGCATATTCCAGTCCCTCCATTGTAGCAGTAATATATGTGTATAATTTTCTTTTTCAGGATCACTGAGCAGTGTGAATGAAACACAGCTTTGCAAAGAAAGTAAGACATTAGTTTAGAATTTAGATTTTTACTTTTTGGTGGGGAACAAATATTGTCTTTTAAAACAAAATGTGGATGTGTTATTAATCCATTCATTTCTGTCCATGTTTAGTCAGAGTCGGGATTGTTCAGAGTATGTCTCAGCACAGCATCGTGTTCAACTATGGAGTGATTATCTATGGAAAAAATGGCACCATGAAACCTTTGCCCTCTCCTTACATCCTGAAAACTGGTGGCCGCAACTCCCCTGAACCGATCCCTGGCAAACCCTACTTCTTTGATGAATCTGATGTCTACACTGATTTCAACCATGACTCTGTTTTTAAGTCTCTCCATTTCATCATTTCCAAATGTTAACCTCCTTTGGTCACCACTTTTCAATCTACTCCTGGACAACTTACATTACTTTACTAATAATTCATCTACAGCGGTTTATAGTTACATGACTTGTCTCATTACGTCCTGTTACAGCCCATCATCCTGAAAAGTGCCTTCAAACAACTCCATAACACATACAACTCCTGTGATGTGACCATGTGGTTTATCATGCAGCCAATGTCACTAACTAAACAACCAACAGCTGGCTTAACCCAGGGCAGGGCCAGTGTAACCTAGTTGAGAAAAAAAAGCTATTGGCACCTCTAGCCCCTGTACTCTGTACTGTATATGTAATCCTTCCACGCTGTATGTAACATGGTCAGATTACAACCCTTTGACCATTTCTGCAACTTTCTGTGCAACACTATGAACGTATTTCTGGAGAGACTGAAAATATATACCATTATCCCTGTTTTTAAATGGTATTCACAACTTTGAACTCTGCCTTCCATTGTGGCTGTTTGAAACAACTTTTGATTTCCCATGTGGTTGGACAGCACTTCTTAAGAACTGCTTCTGAGAGACCATAAAGCTGTCCTTAATAAAAACCAAGTCAAAAACCAGTCAGTTCAGTGGCAGACATCATATAAGCCATGTCTCCAAAATGAGGAGAGGAGCATTACTGTGATTGTTACTACTGCGTTTCACAGTGCAATCACTCAAAAATAGTATTTGGTGCTGTAACACTGCCTAACAGTGCATCCTGTATTAATCTGTACACTGTGATGTGTAGTACTAAACTGTGCCCTCTGCAAAATAAGTTAGAGTGGATAGTAGCTCTACTAACCCTCTTCTTTTTAGAATTGTAATGATTTTCAAGTAAGCTAAATAGTGATGAGAATATGTTTAATTTTTTTTTAAATATTATGCTATTTGGATTCTTGCACTGAACTAGATATTAAATGGCAACTGTTTGCACATGTCTTTCACTCATTTACTTGTATGTTTACATGTAAATGACATGATTTATCAAGGGATGATTGATAAAGCTAGTAATTAAGTATTAAGTAGTTCACCAAGAATATCAGGGATACAAATATGCTAAATACCTGAAACCCCAATCCCCCCCAATGTTTAACTGTGGTTCCTCTAATATATGTTTCTCCACAGATATCTATTTTTGTTCTGCACAGTTACATTCAAGCTGCAGTCATTTTTCATATGAATGTGATTACTCTACTCTCTGTACTGTAAGCTAAAAATATGTTTTCAGTATATTAAAAGTATTTTTCTATAGAAGCAGTAAAAAGCTACAACTGCATGTTAAAGTATGTTTCATATTATAACTTGTATACAAATCTTATATTGCATGTTTATTTTTAAAATATGTAACAGACCTATCCACTGTGGGTGTCTTTTTTTTTTTTAACAATGTTATCAGTCAATAAAAAAACAGTTATAGTCAAACTTTTTGTGTTTTATCTTTTTGGGCTTGATCTGGGCTAAATTCAATGCTCATGGAGGTTTTTCACCAAAACACTACTTTGACCTTACAGGATGTTTGCTCTTCACTATGCAGTGACTTCATGTGTCTGGCTTTTTTGGCTCTGTTTCACTGAAGCCAACACAGGGAGCCAGCAAAGAGTAGTTTCCCCTGCAAAGCCTGACTTTCACTCCATTGTGATGAGCCCGTTTGGACAAACAATAGAAATCAAACTAAGCCTAACTATCTTCCTCAAACCTAAACCTTGGGCAGATCTTAATGGAAATTTGAATGTTTTGTGGTAAAGCTGCCAATAGGGAGGGGTGTTGCATCATTTTTGTCTGCTTGTTGATTTTACTTTGGTGTGAAAAAGCCTTTACTTTTCTTGTGTTGTTGACGTGTTAGATTACCCTACTCTGTAATGATTAATTATTAATTTATTTTTAAAAGGCCATCTTTTGTCTTCCTGCCTGTACCACTATCAACACAGTTTTGGCAGTGCTACATCCTTGTCTGTTTTATAGATGTAAACACAGGACAGCCTTCAACCGTGGAACTGTGTGGGAGTGACAGATTACTTACAGTAATGTCAAATGACCAAGAGACAGGGGAAAGAAAGGAAGGAAGCAAATATTAAAATTCTTTTTGCCTGGCATCAGACCCTTTTGTTTTAAATTGGCTCATGATGTATTTGTTCCCTTTATTCACCCATTATCCAATGGGACACATTTTGCTTGTTACCAAAAAGGGATGTGTGATCAAAAGGGTAATAGAGAGAGAAAATACCAAACCATTTTGGCAGCCTCTACAGAAATTTCTAAATATTTAGCATGCCATTATAGACAAGGTCATTAATCAGAAGTAAAAAATAGCAGACATACTTCACAGAATATTGGCACCAGAGACATTTTTGTGTCTGTTGAGATGAGATGAGAACACATTCCTTCTGTTTTCAGCTCTCTACCAATAGCGTAGAGTAGAATAGAGTATCACTGAGGAAAACTAAGGCAGGAAACACATATCATCAGCTTTGTCATCTGGCCCAGACAGAGCCCAGTGGGAGATCTCAGATGCTTTCTTCTGTGTGGGAACTGTGGTTTTCACTTGTGAGTCAAAATGATTAATCTATAAGCCATAATCTTCAACCTAAAATAGAATACACTGTCAGTTCCCTGACTGTATGTCTGTATATGTTTGTGGCACGTCATAAAAGGAGAGTAAAGATGGATTATTGAGCTGGTGATAAGCTGAGCCATACACAGATCATTAAAGCCACTGTTAAAGCCACCTACAGACTCAGAAGCATCGCTTCTGAGCACAGGTTTCAGATGGGGGAAAATGTCTTGACTTAAGTGTTAATTCAGAACTTGTACTGAATAAGATAGAATCGCATAGATTAAGTAAATAATGACAGAAGGACTAACAACTGTTTTTGCTTAGCACTTGTATACTGATGGTATCACAACTGACTGAATATTATTCATCTTGTTGCTGTTGCTTAGTGTATTAAATTGTTTTACAGCACACAAAAGAAGAAAATCCACCTGCAGCCTTCACATGTGACAATGAAGAAAGATTTCTCGTGCTGCTGCTCATCTCTGATTCCCAGCAGAGAAACTACTAGTTTCTATCTGCTCGGTGTGCTCATTGCTCTTTACATGCTGGCTGGTGCTGCCACATTTTCCTCCTTAGAGAGACCAGCGGAGTTACAGGCTCACCAGGTCTGGGAGAGGAGGCTGAGGGACTTCAGTCGTGAGCATAAAATTAGTTGTGAAGACCTGAAACGTCTTTTGCGCCACTATGAAGAAGCCAGGACAGCAGGCATACGGACAGAGCGAGGCAGAGCCCTGTGGGACATCCCAGGTGCTTTCTATTTTGTGGGAACTGTGGTCTCCACCATTGGTGAGTCAAAAATGAATGCGGTACTTGAATCAGTCTATAGGCTATTAACCTAAAACAGAATACACTTTCAGCTCCCTGATTGTTCTACACAGCATCAGGGTTTTTTTCTTCAAATCATACACAGATTAGCAGATTCCTTGATGTGACCATCCTGTCAACTTACAACTTGCTTTGTCATGATTTTATAGTTAAAGTTTGCGTGCAAAATTTGGTTTACTTAATACACTGATAAGGACAGTGGTTTTCACAAATGCTGTAAGACATATCCCTTTACCCTGTGAGTTCTGTATCACTCTGCTGCAGCCAAAATCTTATGCCATGCAAGATGACAGATAGAAACAGATAACAATACAGGACAGCTGTTCAGCATGTCCAGATACAGAGAGGATCCCTGGATGACCAATCAATACCACATCCAAATAACATGAATCTATAACAATTAAACACAATTATCTAATCATATGAACCTAACTAGACATATGAGGCCTTATTGATTTGGAAAAACCGAGATGGCAGAGGTGTTTTAAACTTATCTGTCAAAACCAATATTTTACCTGAGCCTACAGAGGACAAACATGTCTCCAAGATACAAATTAAACCTTGCAGAGAATCAATTTACAGCCTTCTCTACACTATCTTATGGCACACTCTGTCTCTGTGGAAACTGAGGGATAAATTGCACTGAGCCCAAATCAATTTCCTTTTTGCAACAACTTCCGTATTTACTGACCACAGTTGTTTTACAATGTAATGGCACTGGAATACACTTCCCACTGAAGTTTTTTGTTTCCCAAGTCATTATGTAACTCCTGTGTTTGTATTCCCTCCCTGCCATTCCTTCCTGTCTTTTGTCACATTGTCCAAAAACATATTTATTTTTACATTTACATTCATGGATCAAAAGCATCCTTTTTTGTTCATTTTTACTTTCATCTGATAATTTCTACCATCTTTGATTGGCGAAATGTAGCAGGTATCATCTTGGTATGGAAATAATCTACCAAAAAGTGACTTCAAATTGATTTATTTTACCAGTCATTTACATCACTAACAGTATGAAACTGTGATAATTAAATACATATGTTTTGGTATCTATTTCATCACCGTTTAGTCAGAATCTGTGGCAACTTAATGGTTTGGAAAAAGGCTGCGTTGACTTAAATTATTGATCTTATTATCTATGAAGAGAATATACACTGTGCGACGTGTGTTTTCACTTTAATGGTCCTGGCTCCCATTAGAGTCATCAAAGTGAACTGCCAACACATACAATGGACATCAGGGTGACCTTATGACCAAGGTTGTCAGGCTGAAACTCATTTGGGAAGTTTCTATTTTAATGCACTTCCATTGATTTTTGAAACCACAGGAATATTACAGAGGATGGGTGGTGCCTGCACATGTGCAACACAGGAAGGGGAAAAGACACACTTGACTTAGGAAATGGTCTACGTGATTCCTTTTAATGGTGTGGGAAAAGTAAGAGTGACCCACACTGGGTGTATTAATGCCAACTTACTGTGTGTTACTAATGTCCGCTGTGCAAGAAGCTCTCCCAAAATAATAAGATGTCTCTGAGCCAATAAATGTCACACTTGTTGTGAAAACTTAAAAGCATAATCCTGCATAAACACTTGATGCTTTACATAGTTGTAGAAGAAGTGTCCCTGGAGGAGAGCCATGAATTCAGCAACATTAATAGAATTCCGTTTCCCAGGAGGACATTTATGCCTAATTTTAATCTGGTCATTAACCTCTGAAAACAAACACACAGGAAGGACGGAAGGAGGGAAGGGGACATGAAAGGGTGACCTCCTCCGCAACTTGTAGGAGGTAATTACTTCATGTTATGTCACAAACGTCACTGTAGTTCAGGGAAACTTGGAGGAAATGGCAACATATCTGTGGTCAGAAAGTTAGATTGGACTTTTCCAGCCCTGTCTTCTGGAAATTCTGTTCAATCACCATTTATGCTGTGGGAGTTATTTGAATGAAGAGGTTTGAAAGTTGTTTCATTCCTTGGTGACAAAAGGTGGTTGACTTGGAAGGTGGGGACACACAAAGCAGGACTGTTGCAACACAGACCACACTCCTGTTTGTGGTTATTCGTCAACAAAACATCATCTAATTTTCATCCATTCCCAGAGGTAGGGATGCTGACGGTGGCATAATGTATCGAACTTCCCGAAAATTACAAAGTCTCTTGATTCTGTGCAGTAAATATGAAGCTACAACTAGTAGCTGCTTAGCCAATCTTAGCCAAGTTTTGTTTAGTCTGTACAAACTAGACACTGGAAATCATTGACTATATGAGACCAGACTACACAAAGAGAGTAGATAGATCAGAGGAATGAGCTCAATGAGCTCCTTATCCTTTGAAGTCACTTCTGAGAAACCTTTTAATACACATGGTCAATCTCTTGTTTCTTTTTTTATTGATTACTTTTAACCATTTTAGAACGTTTGTATCAATTTCTATTTTCAGTATAGATTCAGTATTTCAATATTTGCAATATAAGCACACAGGCACACATACATAGTTTTGCTCTTTTTTCCCTCCTAAATTGCTGTATAATTTGTAATTGTTTTAATTTTTGTTGTTTGTCTTCAATTCAAAGCACTTTGTAGCTGGTCTTTGAAAAGTGCTACATAAATAAAGTTTATTGTTATTAGTAGTAGTCGATACAAATGCATATTATACTACATGATCAGATATTTGATGAAAACAATTCATTTTTCCTACAACACATAGTTGCTGTTGCAGTTTAGTTGTCAAGACAGGGTTGTCCTTTATGTATTTTCATGTCTCAACAATTACATATTAATCCTGTAGGAAATCACTTAAGTCATAGGTTGACTTGCACACCTTTGCAATGTTAATCACAGTAACTAAATCATATATGGATCAGGAAATACAGAGATATATACATATCTATGTCTATGCTTTAACCCAATATGTTTCTGGCAGGATTTGGAGTGACAGCCCCATCCACTGTGACAGGGAAGGTCTTCCTTGTTTTCTACGGGTTGCTGGGCTGCTCAGCTACCATACTCTTCTTCAATCTTTTCCTCGAGAGAGTCATAACATTACTCAGCCTCCACATATTCTGGTGCCACGGCAGGAGGAGCAGACACAGCAGACTGGAGGGGAGAGCCAGCGAGAGTGATGGAAATGAAGACTGGAAACCGTCTGTATACCAAATCACACTCATCCTTTTTGTTGCCGTCCTGCTGGTTGCATGTGTGGCTGCCTCCCTCTATTCAGCTATGGAGGGCTGGACTTACTTGGAGTCCCTCTATTTCTGCTTTGTGGCGTTCAGCACAGTGGGCTTTGGGGACTTTGTGAGTGGCCAGAGAGAACACCATGAGGACACTCAGGCGTACCAGGTTGCTAACTGTCTCCTGATGCTCTTAGGAGTGTGCTGCACCTATTCTCTCTTTAACGCTATCTCTGTGATCATCAAACAAGGACTGAACTGGATGCTGAAGATGCTGGCCTGGATGTACAGCGGTGCAGTCCAGTATAGACTGCAACTCCAACCACTGTTCAAACTCTGTTTCTGTGACTCTGAGCCAACCATATGTTATTGTGAAGATGACAGCCTGCATAGGCAGCGGGTAGCAGGCAGTTTTTAGTTCAGCCCACAGTATGCTATGGCGCTCCTCTGTTCCCAGTGCTATTGGTAAATGTCTTTGTGATGAAGCTAAAGTGGAAACAGTGTGTCACAGAAACTATGACAGAGGCCAGGATAATTATTCATATGAAAAGAATGAAGACTATGCTACACCACTGCCTACTTAGCCAAATTGAAATATTTCAGAAAATACTGTCAACACAGTGAAATGCAGAGATGAGATATACTCAGATTAACATGTGTAGAATTTTTTGCCTTTTGAGCACTTCTGGTACCAAGTGAATGTTTATCCTGAGGGAAGCAGGCAATAAATTCACAAGTCACACATACACACTCATGACCAGCAGAATTGCACATCTTCCAATAAAATCTTCATTTCATCAATACTTGACTTAAAAAGACAGCTGGTTACCACAGTGTCCAAGTATTTGTACTCAGGGACCATATCAATGTTGGTGTCCTGGATGGGGAAATACAGTGCCGTGTGAGTTACCAGCAAATTTAAAAACATGCCTCTTACATCATTGTGTTTACAGTCATTTGTATACAAGATTTAAAAAAAGATTAGAAATTATGCAACCCTTGGGAAATCACGTGTAGAGTAGGAGTGAAATTTGGAGGACAATACACCACTGAGCCTGACACACTAAAACATCTCTATCACGAAATCCACTCTCCAACCCATGAGATTTTAATTTGCATTAAAGGAAGTTTGTCAGTAAATAGATATGGCTGGTTATTGTTGAATAATCATTCCATTACTGAGAGCACTGAATCCAACTGCTTCACTAATGGTATAACTTTAGCTACATTTTTTTTTTCCTAAAATGAAATGAACTGAATTGAGAGGGAGGCATGAACAGACCGTACATGTGCCCACTGGCCCAGCCTACTTGGGCCTGTGCCTAGTAGGCCCATACTGTATTTAGATTGTTAGATTGTTAGAGTGGTTTGTCTTGGTTACACTCAACTGAGAAAAACCAATGAAACACACACATATGCAGCTGCACACATATGTCTGCACCTGGTTTTGATATACATTTACAATCAAGGTCTGTATCAGTTATCTGATAAAGTTCTACTTTGTGAAAGATGCAGACTACGATTGGGCCCTCATAAAATTCCAGAGGCTTACTTCTGATGTCTTATCAAAACAAACATTTGAAGTGATCATCTGTGAAGCCTAGCCAAACTGTTCATATGTAAATGGACTGTGTCTGTAATATCAGTTTATCTGTAGCTTCATCTGGACTGGGCTTGTGAACAAAGCTGTAATGGTAGGAATCTGAATAAAATTTGGAACATGTTGGTGGTGTTTTAGTGGAGGTCTCAAATTGCTTTACTGGATCTGTTTGTTCTCTTACATCATGTCTGATGCAACACTGCATGTTTTATTGTTGTCAGCATACTTCTTCACTGGGCAATATTAGAGAAATGTCTCCCTCTGCTGGAGTGATTTGTAACCTACATGGAAAGATGAGTCACTGAGGTGGTTACAGTACAATGCACTATACTGGTGTTTTATATTGGGATCTGTACAAATACATAAAAAAAAGAACAACTCGTTCCAAGTGTGGCTCATCCTTTCATCAGCTTTCATCAAGCTCTTATAAATGCTGTGATTGCATATCCTTACCTCCGAATCTGGTGGATGTTTGGTTCAAAAACACCAACAACAATATTAGTGTTAATAATAATATTAATAATAATGTCATTATCTTTATCATCATCACTACTACTCTATTTTTAATGAACAAGAGTATATAGTTTAAAAGTAGCTATGGAGTAGTGATAACAGATTATTGTTAAAAGCAAGGCAAAAACATTGGGCCCAGAAAAGAACCATGTTGTACTTTGTTGTGATTAGTAACATTGACTTGAATGTTACTGTGAATGAACATTCATTATTTGGGCATACAATATGAAAGGGGTCACAAAGGTGACGATTTTGCATCTGGTGAGCACAGAGAAACTTTGTCCTTTAATCAGATAAATAGGAAAACAATCTTCTAGCGTCAAATTTTGAAAGTACATCATTCTTCACCATGAAGGTCAAAAATCCAAGTAAAAGAACAATTAACAAAATACATTTAAGAATGTGGGGGTAACATCTGGTGAGGAGTGGGAAAGACAACCCAGTTGACCAAATCATTATTTTGTAGTTGGGACACTGTCCCATAAAATAAACATAAATACATATTGCATCAGATGTGTGATTACAAGATATAGAACAGAAAGGTATAGTCTTAACTTAGATGTCACACAGTTTTATTTATTTATGTGTAAGTTTTTATTTATAATATATTCTATTATCGTAAATATGGCATAAAAGATCAAGTACTTCAGTGTTTTGTTTTGTTTTGTTTTTTTTCTAATTACAGGTAGCATTCATACATGATCAATTAGACATTCTTAATCTTCCATACAGTATCCCTTCTCGAGACGGGATGGTGGGGGTGGTATCTTTGCGCGCTTCGAAATATAGTGCAATAAGACTTATGGTTTTGGTCGGTCTTAAGTGTCAAAGTGACATTCAGTAATTTAAAAAAAATGAATGAGCCACTGCAATTAAAACACTTTCACACGGACAGTGTTCGGCATTCTGGAAATGTACTGAATGGGGCGACCAAATATATACCGGCGGAGGGATACAGCCATCGAGCTCAGGCATAGTAGAACCACCGCGTCGCAGGTTTCCGGGCAAACACCGGGATACAGTCTCCATAGATTCCCCCAAACCTATTTTCTTAACTTCGATATCATTCGTATACGTCATTTTCGTGCCTGTCTCTTTAGTAAGTTAAATACAAAACTTTGCATTGAGCGTTTTGTCGCCTCTACGGAGCTCGAAAAGTCAACGGGACAATGGTGAGTACAAGCTAACGTTAACGTGAGCCTCACTCCCAGAAATCGTTAGCTTTGTTTCGTTAACGTCGAATTGCGCTTCTTTAGTCTCGAAATGAACAGCCGCCAAGTAGCTTATCGTTTTGCACTCAGTCGAAAAAAGCATGGACGAACGTCTTCTCCCAGTCATCTGATAACCTAATTTGAAAGTCCAAACCAGCTAACCGCTTTCTGGTGTTTTTATTGGCTGCAAAATTGCAGAAAATGCTGCAGTGCATTTAATAGACGTATCTAAGAATTACTATTAAATGTATTGGGATGATTGAGAATCTGCACCGACATTTAATTTTACTCACAGTCACTTAACCTAGTTGTCAGTTTATCGCAGTTAAGGTCAGCGGTTTTCTGTGTAACGTTACTCAGCAAATGATGCGAGAAAACCATTTTCTTTACTGGGGTCTGTCAACTGCGCAGCATGCACGTCGTGCTGTGAGAGGAAACGGGCGACCTGTTTCCTGCTGTAATATCATATCTGTCATTTAGCTAATTTGCTCAAGTGTTTGTAAATAGTGTGGTTTCAACCTCCGTGCTTGGATCATGGTTTGTAGCGTTTTTTTAATCATTAGCTTTGAGTCGAGAGTGGGCGTGGTGGTGGCTGTGAAAGGGGTGCTGTGTAAAAATAGACCGTCCAGTGTTAACGTGATCTTGAAACCCATCTCGTTAATCTTGCAAGACAGATATCAGAACCGCGGCTCAAACTGCCTCGCTAACTACCCTATTTTGCCACTTCACATAACAAGCTGCTGCAACACGGGTAATACCTCTTGCAGGCACATCATCAGGGTGTTTTGAATGTAGTGTGACATGCGCAACAAGCGAAAAAAGGTTGTAATCGCTACCAATTGCGATTACATAACACTACAGCTCACAGGTAGTAGTGTGCCGCTCACCGTTAGCAACAATTGTTTGTCATATTGCATTGAGTTTATGAAGGTGATGTTGCATCATGTTTGCACCGTGGTTTCTCGCAACACCACCATGACAGCATCTCCTCCGTTACGTATTGCGCCATAACGTTGAACCGCATTCTGCTCATGCTGAATGATCCTCTTTGCTACCCCTCCTTCCGCGCCTCCCTTCCCCCCGCATTGAACCAAACCATCCTTGGTGCAGTAGGCTGTCAGGACCCGCAGTGCACCCTCCAAAATGGGAAGTAACTATATCAAATAATCCCTATTATGACACTACAAATGAATCCTTTCTACAGTCCCTCGTCTTTTATCTGTATTGTAAAAGAACAGACACATGGTCTGTGATAGATGTTGTTGTCTGCCAAGCAGAGAAACTTGGATCATGCCACAGTAGCAGTATCAGTTGCATACTGGCCAAACAGACTTTGCTTGTCTAGATTTGTGATTGCAAAAAAAATTAGATAATAATAATAGCAACATGCAGCCCTTGTAGTTTTCTGTTCTGGACTTAAGGAAATGTGATGTGATCCCTTGTTTGCTGGTGAGTTGAAAGCCACAATACTGTTTTGCTGAGCACTTTTCACAGCAGCCACATAAATCCTCTAACATTCAACTGTGCTCTGCCCTGATCCAGACACTGCTTGCTTCAGCACCACCAAATTGGCTTGCGGTGGACAGAATGGATACTCTGCAGTCTGTCTTGCTCCCTTCTTTTTTACCTCCCCTCTCCCCCCCCTTCACCCAAACCAACACGGTGACTCATTGAAACCGACTCAAAGAACACATGGTGTTACCACCACCTCCAGCTACAGAAATGTTAGCTTTAATCTCTCTGGTTTTAAAAAAGGCAAAGGATTGTTAGGAACTCATTTATCTTTAATTTGTGATGCAGCAGCATGTGGACACAATGGAAGTGAGAGTTTTTGTTTGTTTGATGCATTAGCTCTGGAGCTACATGGTTTTAATTGCTACTTTTGATTGAACTCGAATGAATTAGTCCTTGGGCTTAATGATAACATAGCACTATCAGCTTATCTTCCATCACTTAGCTAACATCAGTGCTGTGATGTTGTCGACTTGTAGGATTTATTATATGCAGCAGTGTCTGATCATCTCAGTAATCTGAGAATCATATTCTTACAATATGAAGGACTACACAGAGACACATAAGCACACAGCAAGCAGTGTCAAGCAACAGTTGGCACAGAGGTTAGTCTGTGATGATGAACCCAGCCTCACATTTGTTGAGTAAAAAAAAAAAGATATAAAGAGGTGGATAGTTGCAGTGATATTCAGTGTGCTACATTGGCGACCCTGTTCGTGTCTCACTAATTATAGCAGGCGTGTGTATTTCGGGCTGTGGAATATTTATACCCGTCCCTCATCACACTTTCTCAGCCTGAAGTGGGCATGTTGACTGACTTAGACAGGCCTGGTAAGACCTCATGAGGATGACAGAATGACATCTCAGATGAAGTTGAAGAATGTGTTGGGTGTACGACTGCAGACACATTAATGTTTTGTAATGAGTAAAGTGGTAAAACCTGTCTTAAGAGCAGCAGATGATTTTTCTTAAAAAAGAAACGTGCACCTTCTGTAATAACCTTACTCCAATAATGCAACGAGTCATTTTTTATTAAATGGATTACAAAAGACCAAGTTTTTTTATATACAATAAAAAGCTTGGTCCAGCTCTAAAACAATATAAGGACCAATGATCAGTTTGTCTTTTACTAAGTGTCCACCTAATAAAGGACAGGGAGGTTAAACAATCGTTAATTGCTTTGCAACTGTAAGCTAGGTCATAGGCAATGTCTGGGACCAGCTGTCAGATCATATCACAGTCTGCTTTGAATGAGTTTCCTTTGGAGTGCATTTGCATTGGCACATTTGTTTAAATTGTTTACACAGTGGAGTCTGCTGCAAGTGCTCCTCACTGGGATGACTCAAAGTTTTTATCTTTTTAATTATTATGTTGAAGACCCTTAAGTCACATCCACCCAAAACTAATGTTTGAGAATCAAACACTCGTCATCTGTAGCCATGAAAGATGGCTGCAAAAAGTTTCTTTCTTCGCCACGAACAGCAGCTGTGGTCAGCTTGAATTTATGTCATATCTAGTCATGACTAAACTAAAAACAGAAATATGAAGAGATTTACTTCAGTTTACTTCTCTTTTTTGGTAAGATCTGTGACAGCTCACTGCTCTCCTCTGTGAGTTGTCCTCATACTGTGCTAAATTGGTGTGGTAAAGAAAAGACAGATACATGCAATTAAAAGTAAACTGTTAAGATTTGGCTGTCTGTCAGTTGTTGCCTGTTCACAATTTAATAGCGGTCAGCTTATCCCAACCTGTGCAGCTAGTATCATGGTTATGGTGAATGCAAACAAGGACCCTCCTATATCATATCTTGTTTAAGAGCTTCACGGTTTTCATGAAGATCAGAGCAAAACTAGATGAGCTCTAGTGACATTGAACAATTTCTGACTCAACTTGGATAATGTCATGTCTCTGGAAGTAGCTAGTAGTTTGTCAAGGTGTCCTGGCAAATACAGCTGTAGATGCCATTAGTGAAGGAATGAAAATGTGTTTTCAGCTCTTGTGTTTTTGTTTGTTTGTTTGTTTGTTTGTTTGTTTTTAGCTAGCCTTCCCTTAGAACAGTGATTTGCATAAGGTTTATGCCTGTTCTGAATAATGAAAAAATATTTAGATTTTTTTCAATACTCAGCCAACAAATCTTGTCTTGGGTTCTTAGAGAGCTAGTCTAGGACAGAGTGCTTTTGGGTCACTGTTTTTAAGCGATAATAGCAGAAACACTATTGTATTTCATTGCACCTCTATGGTCTGATATCATTCTTGACAGTACAATATTTGTTTATTTGTTTACTGCATAAAGTTCATATTGTCATTTCTAGATTATTTTATGTCTGCCCTACCATAATGTCAAACATACATTCTACTGTTTATTTAGTCATTGCATCAGTCTAAACCAAGTCTGTCCTAAATACTTTGTAAATACTGTCAGTGCTTTATCAATGTCCTGTTCTTTTGTTAACAGGCCGATCAGCTGACTGAGGAGCAGATTGCTGGTGAGTGCATACCTTAACCGTGTTTGGTTTGTTTTTTCTTTAGCAGCTCCTTCACTCACCACTAAATCAAAGAAACTATGCCGTCTAAGAGATTAAAGGAACCAGAGGTGTATGAGGATGTAAGCTGATGATCCTACCCTGCTGACTAGTTAATTATACTCACACAAATTCCATAGGTGTCAACCAGATACTGGTGATGTGGTTAAAATTAAAAATCAGCAGGATTTTGAGCCAAGAGTCACTGGATAAAACCTCACATGAAAAAGCTCACAGTGAATGATGTTTTTCTACTCTGACCACTTGAAAGATTGAAAGTGAAGTGCCTGTGCCGACCTGAATACTCACAGCATACTAACTGTGTTATTTCTGTGAATGCACAGAGTTCAAGGAGGCGTTCTCACTGTTTGACAAGGATGGTGATGGTACAATCACTACCAAAGAGCTCGGGACTGTGATGCGCTCTCTGGGACAGAACCCCACCGAGGCTGAGCTGCAGGACATGATCAATGAGGTGGATGCTGACGGTGAGGAGGAAAAGTGCAAACATGCAAGAAAATTCCACTTGTTAAAACTTTCCTCTTGCCGGGAAATAATTTATTTTTTACTGAGATATTAAGTGTATTAGCACAAGCACTTTGGTTTAAATTTACAGTCCATTTTCTCAGTTGTCTGCCCTTGTATCCCAAATTATCTCATTGAATTCAATTCATCTGGCATTTTTTACCTCATGCCAAATGTAAAAATGCACAAAAACAAGTCACTTAAATTTAATGCCACTAAATGTCACACTGGAAAAATCCCAACTTTGGTGATCCACAGTGATAATATCAAAACAGACACTGTGGCAACAGGTAGACCTGTTACATCACTGGCAGGGTAGTTTTATAGATTTATTGTGTGGATCCTGCTTAAGAAATTTACAACTCTTCTCACAACTCTCACGATTCTCTTGTAATTTGGTTAAATCACATGATGTCATACGATGCAAGAGCATACCTCATTAAATTCTGATGAACTGATATACATTACTGTGTGGTGATTGTATTTAGGAAACAATCAAGGCTATAATAAGGACACTTTGTACCAGAGCCCAACCAACTCTGATGTAAAAAAAAAAAAAAGAAAAAAAAGTGATCACTCACATTGGGTTATTAAAGAATTATGACCAAGATATGTACTGAGTGGGACATTTTACAGCTGAAAGATCAGCTGCTGCTACATGCTACACATCTGTTTTGGTTATTTGTAATATTAAAAACCTCCCTCTGTGAAGGTAATGGCACAATTGACTTTCCTGAGTTCCTGACCATGATGGCCAGGAAGATGAAAGATACAGACAGCGAGGAGGAGATCAGAGAAGCCTTCAGAGTCTTTGACAAGGTGAGCAGACTAAGAATATTAACTAAATTAGCAGCACTGTGTTTGTCACAAATATCTTTGTGATTGATTTTTAGTTGTCACACAAGATCACTGTTTTATTTTCCTTTGACCAGCACCTTGGTTAGTCATCTTAAGCATGCTAACAACATAACAGGTTTCTAGCACCGAGAATACCATAGAGATTATCTTGATAAAGACACTGAAACTGACTTCAGTAGTATTCGACTCCTAGCTCTTATGTAAAATAATAAATAAATAACAGAAGTTCTTCTGTTGCCGTTTGCAGGATGGTAATGGCTACATCAGTGCAGCAGAGCTACGGCACGTCATGACCAACTTAGGGGAGAAGCTCACTGATGAGGAGGTGGACGAAATGATCCGCGAGGCTGATATTGATGGTGACGGTCAGGTTAACTATGAGGGTGAGATATGCTTTTTGTTTGCTTCCTTCCTTTTGCCACTAATGAAAATGTATCATAACATTCATTTGAAGATGTTAAAACCAACACTGATGCACTAACCACAACCCTGTCACTGCTTGTGTGTTTTTTCACTTTGCCACTTGTCCTCCCTACAGAACAAGGAACACATTTATTGTCATATTACTAAGACAAGCACCAGGGACAATTGCAACATAACTTTAATAATAAGCAAGCAAGTTTTGCTATTTGGCCTGCTATATAAGTATTGCTTTCTGCTCCTTTCACAGAGTTTGTCCAGATGATGACTGCCAAGTGAAGAGAACACTGAAAATTCTCTCAACATTGCTTGTCCTCACTGTCTTTTAAGAACCAAATAAAGGAACAACTAGCAAATGATGAACTAACTTCCCCCCCAGAATCACTTAACTGTAGAATTTTGCAATTTGTGCTTCAGTACATCCAACTACTTCTAAGGTATCTGTTTAGCAAACACCAACAGAATAATCCCTAGAGAAGTTAATGGACCAAGCTTTAAGAGGGCTGAAGCCCCCGTACTTCAGACCAAGATTCTGCTGAGTCACCCAGCTTCTGATTAATTTAGAGGAAAGAGCAACACTGAAAAAGGCAGAGGGATAGGAACCTCATGCCATGGTTCGTATAGAGAAGTTGGCTATTTAATTCTTTCCAAATAATTATCAACAAAGAAAATTGACTTTGTCGCACCGGTGGTGATTCTCCAAACACTGAATTGAGTACTGTTCTTGCATGCACCCTTTCTGTGGCGGTCTCTTGTCACAACAAGGAGGCTCTGATTCCATCAGAGGTAGTGGTCAGATCGTGTACACACTGGAGGTATATACATAAATATATAGCTATATATCTGTAAAAAAAAAATTGTGTCACTATTGATTATTGCAAGAGCAAATAGTTGCAATGTAGGGTGTTCATTGGTGCTCGGTTTCAGATGGGAATTCTTAATACCTTGAAGAGTTCAGACAAGGATGAGAGACTCAAAAGTGCTGAAGGTTTTTTCCCCTCGGGGATGTTATATTGTCTTGTTTTGAGTCGTGGGCTTTACATTGCCTGCAGCACTAATTGGAGACAGTAGTATGTTGTATGGCTTCAGGACGATTATTGTGAAAACACACTTAAGGACTGCAGTTAATACATTTGTTCTGCAAACAGATATCCTGATGATACAATATTGATGTAATGCTTTATAAATGTGTTCTCAAATATTAATGTATTGATGACAAACTTTGGTCACAAAATATATCTATATATATTAGTGTATCGTAAAGTTTGCATTGCCTATTGTTGTAGTAAATGACCTGTGACATGTTTTATCTTTGGTTTTGAAATGTGCCATAATACTCCGCCTCAACCTTGCAAGACTTGTAGTTCATTAGAATATAATAAATCTACTTAATATAATAACATAAAAATACATGCAGTTGAACATATTTGCACTTTGGTATAAACCATTTTGTTCTAAAAGAAGAAAAAGAAACCAAATGTCACTGTTGCTGCTGCTATAACAGCTCATATGTTTCACTCATTTCTCGTCCTTCTTGTTGTCTGCTCTTCAATTTGTAGTCCGGTGATTCAAACTTCAATCTGCTTGCTGTTTTACTGAACAGAATACATATACTGTATATTCACAAATAACTACTTGTGGTGGGGTTGATGTGTTTCATTTGGGCTATTTGAATGGGACATTCAGATGGGGACGAAATGGGGCTGTAGCAAGGAATTCAGCTTTAGGTGTGAGATTGGTTTCAGTGTTAGTTTTTTTTTTTTTTTTTTAAACAGTTGGCTATATTTGAGAAGCAGGTTAGATGAGGGTATCTTTTGATTCCTCAAAGCAGGAAATTTAAATACTGCTGTTTTAAGGCATTATAATTGGTTACCTTTGATTCAGATGTTTGGAAGTAAATGGTAAATGGACTGTTAACTAATGAAGGTTCTCAAAAATGTAAAGATGTGATATATTTTCCATAAATCAATAAATTGACTGAGCTTTACTTCACCTGCATTTCTTTGTCATGTTTAATCCAGCGTGAGTAAGTTTTACACACACACTGTTGGAAATAGGGTGTGTGTAGCACAAGTGCCTCTCAATAATATCGCACTACAGCCTTCCTCTGTCAGCGTCCCTGTGCCAGAAAGGAGCGCTAATCTCATCCAGACAGTCTCAGATTGGGTCAGGGCAGGTCACCCTAGCCTTCACTGGAGAAACTATCCCAGGCACAGTCTATATTTAGCGGCTCATTAGATTGCTACAGGAGTCTGTGGTAATCCAGGTCAGCACGGGTCACGACCTCTCACCCGCACACACTAAATGCAGACAAGGAGTGCCGGCCTTTCTCACTGACGGGCAAGATCAAGAGCCAATGGGATGGAGTTTTAAGTGGTGCAGGCAGAAGCGATTGGATGCGCGTCCACATGCTAATCGCGTGGTTAAGTAGATGAGAGTAAATGACTTAGGAAACAAGAGCACACTCAGCAGGACAATAAAAACGGCAGCACTGCAGGCACAGGCAGGTGTGATTATCCCTCTCTGGTTGTGTAACTCTAACATAACCAGGAGGAGATAATATAGTTCTCACAGAGAGCAGCGAGAATGCTTCAGTAAAACTTTGAATTCATGACTTACTTGTAGTGGAGTATTTTTTAAAGTGTTGTATTACTACTTGTACTTAAGTAAACAATCTGAAGTATTATGACTGAAACATAGTATTTATAGTATTTGACAATATTGGGGTGTTTGAGCTGTTTGACCATCAATGGTGGAAGAAGTATTCACAATGTATTATTATGCATTATATTATTAGTACTGATGCATTAATGTGAACTGTAAGTAACATTTCACTGTTGTAGTTAGTCAATGTGGAGCCAATTTTTACTTCACTTACAGACTGTGGTCTATAAAAACTGCCACCACAAGTATGATCTAGTAGCAAAGGATTATAGCATAGCTTCAACAGTAGGTGGTGCTGTTTCATCAACTTCTAACTCAACTTGCAGCATCTAATTTGGGTCAGGAGCAGCATATATAGTACAGCATGGCTGATTGGTGAAGGAGATAAGACACAGTAATTGAAAACAGCTGAATTAACAAATGATTTCAATTAAAGGTGATTAAACCCAGGTTGCTTTAAGTCTCCATGTATTTCTCAAAGGGCAGAAATAAAACTGCAATAAGTGTGTGTTTGTGTGTGTGAATAAGGTGTGAGTACCTGCATGAATTGTACGGAAACTCATTTGTGTGTTTGCTTGGGTGAACCACACCCACCACCCATAACTGTGTACACTTTGTAATGTAACCCAATCACCCCCCCGCTTGAGAAATGCAGAGTATTTGTTTTCATTCTCATTATGCCTGAAGGAGGCAGAGGCTGTGTGTCGATTATTATGTAAACTGTACGGTGTAATGCAGACTCTTGAATAATGTAACTATTTTAGGAATAATTATGTTTGTTTAGTGTCCCCTTTCCTCCATCCTTTCTCGGGAATATTTCCACACAAACACACAAACATATAGAATCTCCCTTTTCGTCATCTTCTTCCGTCTCCTTCCCCTGAAACCATTCATTGGTCACATGCTTCTTGTCATCCTTGCTCACTTTGCATGCGACCAAACCAACATTGTACACACTTTTGCTTTCTCTCTGCACACTATATAGTCTAACTTCATGTCTCTTCAAAATCACACAACATCCTACAACAACCATTACTATACTTTCTGGCTGTGAATATTTTGACATTTGTAAAGTTCTAACAGTAGTAAAGTGAAATGTACAGCAGTGCCTCTGCTCATGAAGCCAGTTTGAATTAATCACCAGCTTCTACTGACACAACCAGTATTTTTTAAGGTGTTGGATAGCTTTGTTCAGTACTAGCTCTCTTCACACTTGATCCCCTCTCAAATCTCTGTCTGGATATCTGCCCAACATAGTAGTCACATAGTGCTTCAGCAAAACTCAGTTGTTAAACAATGTCTTCTACAACAGTGATCCCCACCCTTTTTGGTTTGTGACCCCTTACAATGAGTCTTACGTTACAGATATATGTTTTTCTGCCATTTTACCCTCTCCTACCCTTACAACTCATTCATTTTGTAAACCTATGGGTGGGTCAAAGTCAGTTGTTTTAGTGACTCTACAGGTTAATGCACTATTATACAGGGAGGAGGGAGCTAATTAGCTAATAAACTCTATAAATAACCTCTATGTGGCACCTTGTTACACCAGTTTGAACTTTCTTCTGGTTATATAATGTGTTTCTTTCGCATACGACAGTTAATTTACTCAAATGTTTGTGGATGTGTGAGAATGTATTTAAACGCTCTCTTATTCTTTTGAAGATCTTTTTTTTTATTAGCATTTCCATCATTTTTGGATAGTAAATAGGATGAGACAGAAAGGGGGGGGGGGGGGGCGGGGGGGGGTTGCAACATATGTCCCTCGCTGGGATTAAACAGGGATGTTGTGGTTATATGCTATCCATCTTTGCCTTTTGACCATCAGGACGCCCACTCTTTTTATGGTTTGTGGGAATTTCTCAAGGAGGACACACATATTTGCAGTCATCTACCACATTTTCCACTGCATTTAAAATGTTCAAGTAATTCATTTGCCAGAGACTAAATTTCAAAATAAATGCAACTATCAGATTCCCACAATGTCTTTATGTTATATTTACTCATTTTGTAACTTAATGAGAAATACCATTAACAAATAAAGTGATAGATTGTGGGATAATCCTCAAAATTTTTTTCCTGAATTTTGAGGACACTTTTCTAAATAAACTATTTTCACTTTATCACATGAGAACGCATTACTACTTCATTCTGACAGATAGGATTTATCTATCAGAACAGACTACTATGAATCTGGGTAAAAGTAGGGTAGCTCGTTTTTGTCAGGTAGTATCTACCAGAATACTGTTACAGACTGTGGACACAGATCGTATGCTGTGTTATGCTGCATGTGTTTATGAAATTGTGAAATATCCTACAGTTTTCACATACTAATGAGCTTTGACTATTGTTGCTTTTCTTCAGTTTTTATTCTATAGACCTTAAAAAAAGGAACTTAAAAAGAAAAAAAAATAAATGAAACTAGGCTGCAATAACCACAGTGGGGCTAATGAGGGAACAGAACAGGTGAGTAGGTGGGTGTTGGAATAAGGTGACTGTGAATGGCAGGGAGGACAGGGGTTACTGCAGGGCATATGAGAGTGATATGATCTGGATTAACAAAGAAGTTAGTGAGTGGTAAAAAAAAAAAAAAAAAAAAAAAAAAACGTGGATAAGATTACTAGAGAATGAGCAGGAAATGTACCGTCTGTACAGAATGCCTGATAAGAAATATATTAAGAGCATTTTCCAGTGACAACTGAGAAAATGCGTAATATGTCAGAATAAAGTATTGCATTTTTTTTTAAATCTCTGTACATGCACATGCTCATTTAATGATTAGAATGTCTCTTGTACAACATTTCAGTCATTCTTGTGTGCTATCATGGTCTGATTGTGCTTTGTTAGGGCTGACAAATGTTTATAGAACATTTTCAATAAAAAATAATCTGATAAACATGACATTCTACCATCAGTTTTCAATAATAAAATCGCTGTAGGTTATTAAAATGTAACAGTATAATGATAGTCACTATTTAGACAATGATGATGGTATTTAAAATGAGATTATGGATAAGTCTGCTCTGGAAAAATATGCGCTTGAATCAATAAAAGAAACTGATGTGGGACGCTCAAAGAAACCATTAGTTTTGAGAAAATCCTCTCTTGCCCTTAAATGGTTGGTTCTCAGCTGTTATTACTCTATCAATACATCAATGAAGTGGTTTTAGATGGGAAATTCCCAGCAGGACTCTTTTCTAATTACAGACCACAATGGGGCTCTGTTTTGTTTTTCTCATTCTGATATTGAACTGTGGTGTGTGTCCAGCGTTCTGATAGAGAAAACTTACTGGACACTGAAAGCTGCTTTACTGTAGTGGATGATTGATGTTCAGCACAATAATAATTATTCTATCTATATCTATAGATATATTAATTATTATATATAATAATTATTATATTATTCTACTACACATCAGTTTCTGTATTTTGCGTAAAGGGAAACCAAGCTGAAGGCCAGGACAGTGCCACAGGAAAACTCAGCAACTGTCTGTTACTGGCAAGATTAAGCCAAAGAGAATGGAAAGAGGTGAAGAAGAAGTGAAAAGCTCTTGCTTCCAAAATTACTAAAAAGGGGAACTACAGTATATATAACCTTTCTTTTTCCTGTCTTGAAGAGCAAGGGATGACTGAAGTAAGGTTTTGCTTTAGGCTGAGGGCAGTCTCTTTCACTTTGTGACAGATAACACAATTCATGTCTACTTGTGCTTGCAAGAGGTAGTCTGGATTTTTTCTGGGTATCATCTCTGGTATTTCATTTTTTATTCCTTGGAGTTCACGATATCTGTAGTGACTTTCATATGCTTCAAACAAAGAGATCCTAACATGTGTTATCTGACCACATCAAAAGAACTCCAAATAGGCTTACTCAAACATCATAGCCATTACCTCTCTCCGAAATGTAGGTATCTTTTGTGTATTTTTGTGGTTGTGACACAATGAACTTTACAGATGGGGTTGCAGTCAGAACTCTAGTCACTTACTGATTTTCAAAAGCTTTCAAGGTGTAGCCACTGGAAAGAGGATTTTAGACACCGTCATCTGATTCAAAAGGAGCTTAATTTGAAGCATACGTAGGTCTACGAAAGTATAGACCTAAGACATATAACTGAAAAAAAATGCCTTCTTAGTTTTGTGTATTGTTTTTAATTAGACATTTTTTCATATTCCTGTATATGTTTTCAACCGAGTGTGGCATCTTTATTTGGTATGTGTGATTCTTAGCCTGGGACAATGTCCATGCCAGCTGAGACCTGTTTAGACAGAAACCACAGCAAGTGAAGCATCTGGAAAAACAATCTCTGTTAGCAGAGAAAACATCTTCAAATTCCATTAAAGTTTGAATTACATCAAACAAGGTAAGCCGACCCAGGCCTGGCTCATTATCTCAGTATTATAGTTGCCTGTGTATTGTCTACAGGATTGGGAAAGCCCAGTCTGTTTCTGTGTAAATTTCCATTGTACCACAAGTGTAGGCGGTGTGTTGCTAAATGCTAAATGTAAATTGTGTTATTCTTTAGAAACGTGTTAAAACGTTAAATTTCTACTTTAAATGAAATAAATAAATTGGTGTCATGTCACAGGACGTTACAAACAAGTCACGGCAGAGCAGTCATTTCAAGCTTTGCCAGTGTTTTGCCTGTGTTATCATTATCTAGATGATGAGCAGTCCCTCACAAATGTGGTTACCAAAACATTTGGAAGAGCTGCACATACATGATATCCTCCTCTACCACTTGGAATATGACTGCAACTGCACACCTCACTTTGTTGTTAATATTGAATACTGTACCGGTCAAACTCATCTGAGTTATACAGATGTAGACCACTTCTGGACTCTGTACAGTTTATACTTTTTCTTTCTTCTTTTCTGCACATGCTCTCCTGTTTTAACTTTCTCTCTTTTTTTTTTTTTACTTTAAGCATTTATTTTCCATCCATGCTAATCATACAGGACAGCAAGGCATTTTGTTGTACATGTGTACACTTGTTCTGTTGCATGAGAGTAACCTCTGAATCTAGCAAGATCTGTAATTCTGATGGTCTCTTAATTAGCACTTTATTAGAAGCAGGTGCGCTGACAGGGTCTCCCAGGTGGTGCCTATTCAAGTGATCAAGATGTTGGACGTAAGGAACAATGAAGTGAGAATGAAAAATACAAATTTATTCTTTGATATCTTGAGTTGCTTATCTTCGAGTAAACATATGAGATGAGAATTGTAACTGTAACATAGCAGAACTGGGGTGTACTGGAATTATTTTTGGTGTTTGTGTGTGTGTGTGTGTGTGTGTGTGTGTGTGTGCGTGTGGGGTCTCCCCAATGGAATCTGCCCATTCACATCAGAAGCATCAAGTGTTTACAGTCAATCAGCTGCAGCTCACTGAACACTGCTTACCATGATTAATCTTAAAACCAGTCTGGTGTTTACTCCTCTGACTGTAAAAACAAATGAGGAGGAAATTAGGTCCTGAAATGTATAAAGTCATGCCTTTCAGGACTTCATGACATGCACAGCTGAAAACATGTGTTGGATAATTAAATACTTTGGCTATTAACATTTCCATTACTTAGATTTGATACTTATCAATCAATGAAAACACATGGTACTAATTACAGAGATCATGTTGGACAAATATGGTACTAAATATATATGAATATATTTACACTGAATATAAATAGAAAACAATATGCAAACATATGGAAATCTTTCTAGTGTTCTCTGTTGCACTGCCTGTCACACACACATGCTGCTTTCCTTCTCCTTAGAGTGAGTTTTTTTGTGGGGTAGAGCCTATTTCATTGTGGTAGCTATTTCATATCTCTTCAGATTTGAGCTTAACCTCTGATTTATATTCAGCTTTGTGTCACCATTAACAATCTGCTTTCAGTTAGGACTGAGTGAGTCAGATGAAAATATTCAACAATGAAATTCCCTGAGCTCCATGTGTTCCAGAATTTACATCATAGCGTTTTAATGTTATAATCCCATCATCTTCCAGCAAATTATGAGTTATGATAAATGCTCAAGTTTTTACTGATACTGGGCTTCTTCCTGAAAATGATCCATTTTCTACTTGCAGCAACACTCAAGTGACATTCATCAGTTCTGTTCACACCAGCGAGCAAATGCGGATTCTTTTATTGACAGAAAAAAAAGAGGTTGACATTAGACACCTCATTTACGTTATGGTGAATGGATGAAAGCCAGGTTTTCTCTGTGATTCAATCGAAGGAGGAAATGATGATTACCAGACCAAGCTTATCCATCATATGCTGAAACAGATGCTATTCATGTTCAGACAGTTCTTCAACTTATTTGAAGCTGTAGCTGTATCTGTACACTGCGACTTCATCTCTGGCAGTCACTAGTAAGCAAAGACAATAGAAAAAATACAGCTCAGTAAAACAACATTCATCTGGACTTTGGATTTCCAAATCTGTCTTCAAAACAGTCTGCAGACAGATCTAAGACAGATCAAAGTGTTTTATGTGTTATGTAATATGTTTTCATGTTTCGCTCTGATGACAGCATACAATGTCAAAACATGTGAGTAGTTAATGTATTTTAGACTTCCTGGTTGTTAAGCCGCCAAAATAAAAGTATTTTATGTTTTGGATACAGCGTCTTGTTTCTTTCCTTCTTTGTGTGTGTGTGTGTATGTGTGTGTGTGTGTGTGTGTGTGTGTGTGAGTGGTGTTTTTTTTTTTCTTCTTGGCTGGTGCCATTAGGTCCAAGCCCATCCATACATCTGCTGCATTCATCCATCAATCGGTCATCTATCAATCAAATCATGAGCTGTCCATCCTTCAAGATCTCTACAATTATCTATCCTTCCATTCACCAATCCATCCATCCATTCATTCATCCATCCATCCTCTTTTCATCCACTCATCTGTCCATCATCCATTAATCATCAAGCTATCAAACTACTGATTCATCCATCTGTCCATTCAACTATGTGCCATTCCATCCATCATCCATTATCTATCTCCCTCTGTCCATCTTAATTCTGAGTATCCATTTCACTGGAGCCGTGTGTTTGGTTTGTATGAAACCTGAGTCACCACACCTGTCTATTCATTAATAAACAGCATACATAAAACACATACATAAATCAGTGCTTCACTGCACTTTGTAAACCGCTTATGTATCATAGTAAAATCTTGTGCAAATGAACCAAGTGTTGATCTCTTTGTCTCCCTTGGCATGTTCACAAACTCGGCCCCTGCTTTGGGGGAAAGTGTCAGAGTTTGTTTTGAGCGTCTGTGTCTGCTGTATATTTAAAGGTGCCAGCCTGGTTTGTTTTACGGGCAGTGTAACTGTAAACAGGCTGCATACCATCCATGTCTTCAGGTACCCTGTGATAGTTAAAAGTAAATTAGAGCTTTGTCAGTGAGGGAGTGAGAGCTTTAGAGGTGGAGTGGGACCGAGAAGTGGATTAAAAACAAATACTCGCATGTCTTTGTTTGACAATATCACAGTGGCCCATGCCAGCAAACAACCACCCACTACCAGCTGTGAAACTGCACATCAACACTTTCATTTACGGAGAGTAAAAACAAGGAGCAACTTGATCTCTATTACTCCATCCAGAATTGAACATTTGCACTACACTTGTTTTCAATATGTTCTGTCATTTACACCAAACAGCAACTGGAAGCAAGCAAGTACAGTTACTGAGAGTGGAAACTGAGCTACATGTAATTACTATACAGCAGTTTGTTTTCATGGCTATTTTCCTGGTTGTGATGGTTTTATTGCTGCTACATATTATTTTAGGTGTCATGAAAAGAAACCATTTAGGAGCGTAGAAATGGTTCCACAAGAACTGTATCATTGTTCCATCCAGGGAAATGATGATGTGTTTATTATGTGTGTTTGTGTCATTTTATGTTCATCGACCAACATATCAACACTGTAATTTCCTTTTGTTTGGTTTTGTGTTGTTCTGTAATTAAGCCTGCAGGTCTGATTGTTGTATGATCATAGATATTTTCTGGCAAAGTTTCTTTCAGATGATTGAGTACACTTTCTTACAGGGGCGTAATTTGGGGGACACAATTGAGTTAATACATGCTATTTATTTCATGCATTCGTATTCATTAAATCAATCCAAACAACCTGCTTACAACACAAGCAACTTTCACCAGTGAACTGGGGCAGACTTTATGCTGCCTGAGAGTCTGCAAAGAGGTTGCTGCTGCTTGTTAAGGGCATTGCTTTGAGCAACTGAAAGCAGATGAGTGTAGCAACATTGTCAGAGGACAATGGTCACAGAGACTTTGGTGAAAAGTGAGGGGAAAATGTCCCCCAGTGGAATTTGTGCCCTTGCTTTCCTAAAAGGCCCTGTGCACACCACACAGATGTTTTTACTTATCCCATCTGATTAGATTTCTGCTCAGTTTGAAGTTGTGTGGAGATATGCTGGGAGTCGTGTGGTGCATTAACCTATGTATACTGTACCAATAAAAATATTAAAGGTGTGAAATTGATAAGATAATACTTATAAAAGTGCATGTTGTAACTGGTGAAACGACACAGGGTGAGGGATAACAGGCACAAGCCACACAAACACACACACAATCCAGACGAGGTCTAATCAGGGGTTAAGTGAAAACCCCTGTGTGGGTGTACCATGCCATGGACTTTAACATCCACATCTCTGCCTCCAGGAAGGGTTTATCACAACAGGCAAAATGTGAATCAAATATGCTCGACATCAACCCAAACCCACAAAGCAACGTCAGGCTGTAACTGTGGCATCCTTTACCTGGGTTAATCAGATCCATTAAAAACAAGCGTTAGCAACATCTATCAGCGGCGTGTTAGACATCACACATGGGTGGACAAATGAATGATGTCACACACCCTTGAGGCCAAAGTGATTAATTTGGAAAATGACACAGCAAAGCACTAGGTCATCCTGCCCATGCAGTAATGGAAAACACATTTTGTCAGGCACTGTACTTAAGTGCAGTTTTGTTACAGTTTCCCCAATACTTGCAGGTTAATGTTGAACTGATAATACAAATTATATAATACTACTACACTCTGAGAAGGGGACATTGTGCATAATGAGTATTTTTACTCTGGATTCCTTAGGTATATTGCTGTTACTTAAGTCAAATTTTGAATGCAGCCTCCTTGTTGTTGCACCTGTCATATTGTATGAGCGCTAGTGTTTTGAGTGTTTATTGCTTGTTTACAGCTTCTCTCATTCCACTTTTGTCATACACTCTTCAAGTTGTTCAAATATTTGACAGCATATTTAGTATTCTTAATCCCTGAGGGCCAGTTACCTTTTCTCTCTGCTCAAGTATTTCACCAAAGGCCGCAGTGACACAACAGAAACCATCCTGCAGGTTCCTGAAATGGAGAACGAACCAGCCGGGGGCTGGAAAAGCAAAAGCAACATACTGTCATGGCATTAATGTTCAGCCCAAAGAGCACTGGTTGTCCCTCTCTCAGCTGAGCTGCACCAAAGGCTGCATGGAATGTAAACTAGCTGAGATTAAGGCTATTCAAAACACCTTTTTAAAAACCAAGAAGAGACACTGCCAAACCAAACACTTACACAAAAGACTAATTGGATTACATTTTTTTCTGAGCTCGCATGGATAACAAGCCAATACTGACCCAAGTGCCTGTGTCAGTACAGCTAGGCCCTCTGAAACACAATCATTTCTATGTATTGGTGTCTGTGTTTTCTTATTTATTTTAGTCTGTGTTGCAATGAATGCAAGTTCTTTGTAGTTCACCTTTAGAGTAATGTGGTTTGAGTTTTTGAGAGATTGTGGGGGATAAGATTTTTATAGCCAGCGTGCTCGTGATGCAGCTTCTATTCCTGGACACAATGTGTACAACATCTTCAAACAAATAAGAAAAGGGCAAATTACTCCACATCCTGATGAACCTCCAGTAAAAACAAGTGAAGTTCCTTTAATTTTTTACCTTTTATCTCAGCTTTTAAAAGCCGCGAGGAAGATTGTCTGTCAGCGTGTTTCGATGCATCAGTACAGTGGGTGGGACTATACATCGATGCGAAAGAGAGTGGGAGGTGTGACGAGACAAGTCAGCTGAGGAAAAACCAGAGTTCACACAATCACTCTCAGTCTGTGAGTTCATCGTGTGTCTGCCACACGTTACCGGCAGCGGCACTTTTAAACTACTACTCCGAGAAGTCGGGAGAGACGACGCTTCATATTTGACAAACAAGGAGTGTGTGGGAAGAGAAGAAGACGCGGAAGAAGGAGTTGTAACTTTTAAGCTGTTTTTGTCGCGCGTAGAATTGCTGGTGTCACTGGAAGGTGAGTGATTACTGTCACTAAAACTGTGATAAGAGTAATACCGAGTTTCTCAGTGTGAGAGCGCAGTATGAGAAGAAGCAGGGAGGCATTAATATACTGAGAAGAAATAACTTAATGTGATGCCTATCTGAGCGTTAAGTAGTTTCTGTCATTGTGTTATTTGTTCCACAGAGAGTCAAAGACTGTCTGTAAAGAAGAGAGTCAGACAGAGACGGGGAAGGCTGCCAATCATGTTTTAAGTCAACGCAGCATGATGGCTCTCACCATACATTCCTGCCTTCTGTTTTACCAAATGATGGTATCAAGAGGTCAGGACTCCTTTTTGTTTTCTGGGAATACTTTATTGATTCCACAGTGAGTTGCCATATTTCTCTCCAGTTAGTTGGACATGAACAAAAGCATGGTTTCTAACGAATCATGTCACAACACCACCTGCAATGACACTCTCACCGTGAATGGGGATGGCAAGCCAGCGACGAGCATCATCATGTTTTTGGCCGGCGTGGTGGGGAACCTCCTGGCTCTCTTCATCCTCGGAGCGCACCAGAAGGAGCATCGCTCCAGGTCCTCGGTCTTCTGCATCCTGGTGACCGGCCTGGCCCTCACCGACCTGCTGGGCACCTGTCTCCTCAGTCCACCCGTGTTCATCTGCTACGCTCGCAACCTGTCCCTGATAAGTCTGGGCGGCAAAAGACTGTGCAGCCTCTTTGGCTTCGCCATGAGTTTCTTCGGCCTGGCGCCCATGCTCATCCTGTGCACCATGGCTGTGGAGCGCTGCCTGGCCATCAGCCACCCTTATTTCTACTCTGTGCACATCCGCCGCAGTTTTGCCAAATACACTCTTTTCTTCATTTACCTCTTTTCTTTGGCCTTCTGCCTCCTGCCATACAGCGGCTATGGCAAATTCAGACAGTACTGTCCCGGGACATGGTGCTTCATTGACATGGATGCGACAGGGGATGACCAGGCCAACTTGGTGCTGGCCTTCTCTCTGTCCTACTCCTCCCTCATGGCGCTGCTGATCTTTGCAGTGCTCGTGTGCAACGGCTCGGTGATTGTCAGCCTGTGCCAGATGCACCGGAGCCAGATGATACGGCGCGGCTCGGTCGGGTCGACGGGGAGGAGGAGGAGGCTGAGCCTGGCCTGGTTCGGACGGGGGGAAGAGGAGATGGACCACCTGGTGTTGCTGGCGCTCATCACTGTCATCTTTGTGGTCTGCTCCCTTCCACTCACTGTAAGTTCACTTTCAACCTTCTCTCAGTGTTTGTGTTTGACTGATTCTTTTTTATATATATATATATCTCCTCCTTCACTTTCTGTGGCACCTCTACAACACATTTGATGGTCTGTCCTCAGTAATTTTTTTCTGCTTTCACCACTGAATCAGAGAGCTGACACCCTGATGTGTCATTTACTCAGCTGTTGAAACATGAACCAGACCTCTGTAGTGAAATTAAGAAGTTAGAGCGAGTTTGCACTAAAAGCGGAACAGAAAAGAAGGTTTTTTTTAAAGTGTCTACAGGTTTAGTTTTAGCAATCGGTGTGATTAGCGTGTGTCCCTGACCGGATGTACATCTACACCCTGTCAGTAGAGGGTAGAGTTTCCAGCATGTGGTCTCCTGAAACTCCAGTGCGTCCACGCTAGTAACATTAATTCCCTCATTCTGTAATCATCATGTACACAGTGCTCAGCCAGCATGGCGACCGTTAATGTCTTTGTTGCTGTGGTATGTGTTTGTGTGCCCTGTCGGAGTCTCCCTAACGGTTGTGCTTTGCTCTGCTGGCTTCAGTAATAAAAGGTGTGCCTGAAAGTGCAGCCTTTACCACTCAAGGTATGCTGTCACTGTATGTGCGTGTGTTTATGCTGTTCATTTGTCTGCTCAGTTTCATATCTGTTTGACAACTCTGACAACCCTGGAGGACTGGTCCAGCCCTGCCTCGCCCAGAGGGCAAAGCTCTACTGGCAGGGCTCCATGGTTAACCAGCCTAGCATCTGTACTCCTAAATATTACCTCCGGGGAAAGTCACGTTTTGGGAAATAAAAACCAGTTGGAGGATGTGATTAATGTGACTTATATTATAAAGGCATGTCTGCTTTCACACATTTATATTAGCCTTTCTAACAGCAGTGGTCTGATGATGAAGTAGTTTACAGGAAACAGTAAAAAGTGTTTGTTCATGTTTTCGCTCTTCGCCATCTACTCACTGTCTGCATCTGGATGGGTTGTGGTGACACTTCGCCTGAAGGTTTGAGTAATCTGTGGTGCAGGGGCTGAGAGCACCCCCAGGGAATGAACCATGATGACGGTATATACTCAATGTTATGAGTAACACTTCAGGAAACTAAAACCTCAACTTTGCCACGTGTATATATATGTTTTAGCGATACAGTATACATTTTTGTTTCAGGTTTCAACATAGAATTGAAAAACTTATTGATTCACCAAGACCCTTGTTGCCTCGGTGGCAAAATATTTTGTAAATTGAACATTACTTGGTAAGTTTTAATTTTGAGATTTCCACTTAGCTCCTCCAAAACAAATCTTTGTCCTCTTAAGTGATATGATTACTTCACAACTCTCATTTAGCAATATTCATAATTTAATAATCTCTGCCAAACAATCCTGAGTTACAAGCCTGATCTGTAGTAGATCATTCTGAATAATTTAAGACCCTGTTATTAAGTAATCAATGAGTCAGTAGACACACTGTGTGTGTGTGCAGTTTTATACTGTATCTGCTTGTTTGTTTATGTGCATGTATATGCTTGTGGTTGTAGCAGAAAGAACTGAGACAGTGGTGGTGAGGCGTGTGAGTGCATCTCAGCAGACTTCACATGCTCCCACACAGAAGTTTTTGTTTTGGCTTTGTGATTTAACATCGTGTTCTACATTTTACTTTTGTAAAGCACGTAATTAGTTGATGCTGCTCTCAGTAGTAGTGACACAGTCCAGACTCCTCAGATTCTCCATCCCCCCACATATACAAGTATACAAGCTGCTGCATCCAGTCATTATTCTTGCATATACACAACAATGTGCCAAAGTAAACCCTCCAGTGCTTTGTTGTGTTTCCGGTTAGTCTTAATTTACTCAAAGCACTTTAATGTAACTGAATATACCTTAGAGAATGATGCTTTCAAGCTCTGAAAAATGGGCTCGGTCTGCAGTTTGTCCTCATCAGCAGGGACTGCGTGCTAGTAGATGTGGGTAAGATGGAAAGCAGGTGGTGGGAAATGAAGCCGTCCTTTTTCTTAATGTGAGTTTGCCTGAGAACAGAAAAAATTGTAGACTCAGAAAACATTACTTATTCTCTGTGTTCTTTGCCGCACAGAGTATTTGCTCTTTACATTTCTGGGGTGTGACTGTTTTTTCAGTCTGGCAAGATTATTTAATTTGCAGGAGGTGAAAGTTCACATGTTGTGATGGAGCAATCAGAGAAATGGTAAAAGATTCTGGGAAGTGGCTAACTGCTTTTTTCAAGGTAGTGGGGGGGTGTGTGGTGAGCTGGTGTAAATTTTAAGAGTAATCCATTGGCTGTGAATGTTTGTCCTGTTCATTGTTACCTGAATCACACCAACTTCCCAGGCTTGTCACACTATATCCCTGACCTTGGATGATATACTATATGTTACTTCCTGCTGATAAAAACCTACAGTGCAAAACTGAGCAATTACAGTAGACTGCTGAAAAAGATAAGGAGCCATTAATCAGTAGAACTTGGTGTGGTGAATGATATCACTGCCACTGGTCTGTGGACATTTGATTGTAGCATAAAACATGAGGTCCCACTTGGTTTGCTTTAGGACAGACTATTGACACATCGTTTGAAATGTAGTGCCATATGGAATATATGGTTACTGCATGTTAAACTACAGCTACCTTGATATCCAAATGAAGGATGGGATTTAAAGCCTCTCTTCCCAGTATAATCAAACACAGTTAAGGCTACATTATGTAAAGTTTACAATAAACTTAACATGTATTAAACAGGGATATAACACAGTTTGAACTGATAACACTGAAACAGTAAGTTGATTTAAGTATAGTTAATTGATAACAATTCTGCTAATAAATATCTTTAGGTTTTGACTGTTGGATGAACAAACAAGCATTTTTAAGATATCATCTGGCTCTGAGAACTTGTGATGGAAATGTTTAATCATTTTCTAATCTTTTATAGACTAAAACAACTAAAAAAAAAATCTAGATTAATAGATGGGTAAGCATTAAAGCTTATAATCATTAAACTATAAAAAGAAACTGTTTAAACTTAAAGTTAGTGTTCGGGCTGCCTTAAAATTTTAGGCTGACTGACTTTGAGAAGACAAGTGGAGGTAATTTCATAATGATTCAAAACAAATAAACTTTTCTAGTACTTAAATTCTTTAATTTACATAACTCAATCACAAATCATTTCAAGTTCATTCAGCTCAGAAATATAAGCTCCTCGGCTGGCTTACAAAAGTGAGATACTTTCTTACATTGTAAATGTACAGGTGTAGGGTCTGATACTAATTTTCAATATGGTTAGTGCTGTTATGAAAAGAAACAACCATGATTTAACTGAGCATGTATTTAAGACACACAGTCAGTTTCTACTGTGACGCAAAAAAGTAGAGATTCTGGGGGGTTTAACCCTCAAACAATGCATGCTTTGAAGTCTGCTAAAATCCTAGTTTTGTTTCTTTAAAAATTTAACTCAGTGAGTTTGGTGAACTTCCAGCAGTTCATTTGTAAAAGCTGTTGAAAGATTACAACGAAGTTCCAACAACTCATAATGTTTATTAGATCTAAAATGGTCTGAAAATTAAAACTAAACAGTTGAATTGACTGGAAATGATTAAAACTTCAAATTCAGTGGAATCAACAAAAAAAAGATTTGTTAATTCCACTGAATTCCTTCATTATTTTTTACAGTGATAGTTGCATCACAGGACTTAGTATCCTGTCAGTTTATCTGTTGCTCACATTCTGTAGAGTCAGCATTTAATGTGTGTTAAATCAGCTCTCCTCCATTATGCCTTTGTTCACTCATTATCCTGCCCTCTTAAGTTTATAAATGATCAGAGCTACCTCCTGTGGGGGACAGGTACAGACTGATAGCTTGCTCGTGACGATCACCAATATTGCTCCTGCCTGTTGTTCCCATGGGAACCACAGAAGCTGCCTAGAGGCCATATGTTGCCGGTCGATACCTGGATCAATAAAGTGCTGCACTCACGTCACAAGCTATTCACAAAATTGTAAGTGGTTTTGGCTCTTTCTTCTCCCATTATTATATTAATCATTTGTTGAGACTGGAATAAAAAGTGTTATGGGAAGCTCCCAATAACCCCAGCACAGGTTTGTTTTTAGGTGACTGTAGAAACTTTAGTCCACGGCAGCACTGATGCTTCGACTTAATGATAAAAGGTTTCCAATACTATGTCTGAGTCTTTGTCAGCAGTCTAATATTGACTTGTGTGAGTGACGTTACATGATGGGGAGTATAAAAAAGATCCATAAACTAAATTATTCCTCTCTACTAAGTGTTCAGAAAACGATTTACCAAAAACAATCACAGATCTGGTCATTAAAGTAAATTAGTCAATAGTAGATTATAGGTCAGGAAATTGGAAATGGAATAAAGAATTAACAGAACCCTGTGAGAGCCCTGTTTTTGAGAGCTGTGATTACATTCACTATTTCCCACAAAAAAACGCAGTGTGTGTATTCTTTAAAGCCTGACAGACTTGTTGAATGCATTTCCTTCCTTGTAAAGCCTTTGAAGAGCCTCAACTTTTTACATCCACGTCTATTCACTAGCAGTCTTTCTCCTTTCCTACCATTGCAGGCACAAGTCAGCATTTGTTGGCATGTTACCGCCACTCATGCTTAAATCAAATAGCCTGAAACCATTGGCATGATCCAGTGCGCACTGTGAGAATCCTTGTTTGCATGCGCAAGATAGTCATAAAATGAAGACGTGCCCTTATAAACATTGCTTCATAGTTCTGCCAGTGGCCAGAAACTCCACAGGGTACCATTACAGAAGGCATGTATTGGTGTCGTAGTTAGATTTTAAACTTGATTAAAATGGTATGTCTTTTTTAGAGGTCCTCACCCGGTTCTCCAGGTTTTTGCAGTTATATGTATATATATATATATATATATATATATATATATATATATATATATATATATATATATATATATATATATATATATATATATATATATTTCATTATATATTTGAATTCAAATGCACTGTTTATGATTTAATAACTACTAGATTCAGATGGAGCGTGGGTACCTTTGGCCTCCTCACTTTCAGTCCTGCAGCTTCTGAATAAAAATTCAAATGCAAAGAAAAAGACAGTCTCAAGGGTTCACAAGCACACAGCACGTCCTGTGATTTGGAAAAGATAGCTCTGAGCAAACTGGGCAAGAGGGATGATTGTCAGGAAGAAGATAAACAACAGCAAGCATCTCTGACACATTTACAGTCACAGGGCATCGTGCCTCTGTGAGTCAGTGCTGCACCTCCATAAATTTGTGCAGTCTGACAGACTGGGCATAAAGACACCACAGTGAATCCAAACCACGTGAAATGAAATTTGAAAAAAAGTTATGTGAAAGAGCTGTAAGCAAAAGATTCTTCTGGTTTAAGATACAAAGACTTAACTGTTCACCTGTTTATGAACTTGGAAACTAAAGAAAGATTGAGAAACCAGCGCAGAGACGACTTCTGGGTGAGATCTGCTTTAAAATGACTTAAACATTTAAACAAACAAACAATTTCCCTGCAGGACTTTAGCCTTAAGCATACAACTAAATCAACCTTACAATAGTTCCAAAACAGCCCAGAGCTGTTAAGTCTCTCAACAGGCCCAGTCAAACCCCAGGATTAAATGTCAAATATACAGAATAACAATGATCGCTCTTCATGGACACTCCCCAAATCCAACTAGATCCAGATTGAGAGTAGACAGTGTAGACATAGAGGGGAATTCCCCAAATCTAGACATGTCTTAGACAGTTCTTTGATGTAATCCTGGTAACGTTTGCCAGAGTTGGTCTCAGATGAAAACTTCTGCAAACAAACTGTGGAAATAATGGTTGAATCCTCTCAGACGGCAGCGTGGCATACATGACCTTTGTGTGAGTACGAGGTGTCAGGTGAATCCACACAGCGTGGGCGTGGTACAGGTATAGATGTAAAGACCCACATGCTAGAGTCGAGATAAGAGGCAGCTTTGTCTCCCAAACTGTTATTGTGCTGGATGTGCTGCAGGTGCTGCTGGGAGATAAATGTCATTGTTGGCTTGTTCCAGGTTTCTATAAGGAAAGATGATGCTCTGCAATCAGCAGCTGGCTTTGTGTATGATAGAATGAGGATTCCCTTTCTTAGTGGATGGATGCTTAATCCTGCATTCAGTATATACACAACACACACTGACGTATGCGCACACATTTACTCTTATTACAGTAGTCGCAAGGCCGCAGGCTCGCTAATCCTGCCCCTCACGTCCCACAGTTGAATCCTGGTTTATTGCACCTCCTCACATTTTCCTCATTTTAAGGATAGAGTGGACAACAAATGACAGAAGATGCTCAAAGTAATGAGGTGTAGATATTGGTCCCTTTAATGCGTCATTGAAGTGTGTGGGAGAACATAGCCCCGGGCTTCAGTCAGAGTGCAATACGGGGTGAGCAGCTGCGGAGCAGATTTTTAATAGCTGAGGCACAGAGTGATGAAATGAGGGTAAAGACACATGTGGAGAGCATGTCAGAGATAGAAAAACCCAACAGATGTAATTTTTCTATGATGTGTTTTTCCTTATCCAAATGAAAAACAGTTCATGAGTCAGTGATCCAGTAATTGGGCTTTGCACTGTGGTTTCCAAGCTTTTGGTAGCTCAAATAGGTCGGACTCCATCCTCTGCCTTCTCAGTGGATTTTGACTTCAACCTGGTTCAACTGATTTTTAATTTTTTAATTTTGTTTATTTATTTATTTTGCCTTTTGGGGGCAGCAAAAATAAGTGGTCAGTAAAATGATGCAGTTGACTTGTTAACAAATAGTTGCTTATACAGACATCTAGCTGATACAAAGCAACTTTTCATGGCCATAAGATGAAGTGATATTAACTCTCTTGTAGCTCTGTTTTTGGTCTCTACCAACTCATGTGGGAAATATCTGGCTTCTTATCAGCCAGGTGCTCCATGATGTTCATCATCTTTTTGCTAAGCTCTCCTGTCTGCCCTTCTGTGTTGGGCAAGTAACCCATAGTGAGTTTTTAGAGCTTTTTCCACTGGAAACAGCTGCATACAACTGACAACAAGGCCATGAGAGTGGCGAGAGTGAACCAAAACAGTAAAGTTATGGGCCAGAAAAACCTAAACAATGTGCCAAAAGACTCCACAATACAACTACAGAGACAGGAGATAATTCACTTCATAATTCAGTTCATCACTATAAGCAACCCATTTCAAATACAGGAAGTTGTGATTCATTGTAAAGAAACTGCTTATATGTGCTTTGTAACCGTTTTTAAATAACTCATCATGTGTCACAGCTTTACTGTTAGAACCTGTGGCAAAATCTTTGTGGATTTGAAATAAATACAATGTCAAAATGAATGCTGACGCTGCAACAATGAGCAACATCCTGTTTGTGAGTTCATGTGTTCACATTTAATGCTCTCTTATTCTCTGTCCCTTGAATGATCTCTTTCCTCTTCCAGTCAGATGGCTTACCACATATTTTCTCTCTAGCTTCTTTTATCGAAAACAATACCAAGGCTGTAAAATGATATAGAGGGGAAAATAACATGTTTCCCCATACTGCTGAACTCTCAATAACCCTTTAAATTACAGGCTCTTTATTGTACAGTAATTGCTGAAAATAACTGATAATAGCATAGATACTATTGATAGGATTGTTGCAGTCTAAGATTCCTTCACATAGTGCCTGTAATTGATCCATTGTGTGTTTATGAATAATTTACACTGTGAGTATTGGAGGTATTGCATGTAGTGTCATTTTTTGCTGAATACATGATGAAAATTTGAAAACCTATCATCCCCACCCCAGTAAAACACATCCAAATATTTCTTTGATGTGCATTCACACTTTGACAAACATCTTTGAACTAAAGCCCAGCAGTTGGAAACAGATGTGCATTTTGCAACAGGAAGAATTCTTCAGGTTTTTTTTTCTTCTTCTTCTTCTTTTTCCTGGCATTTCCCTCCCTGTTTTTTACTTTTCAGAAGTCTCCCTCAAGATTGCATTGACAATTTAAAAAATGTTTTTATGGTATAATAGAAAATGAAAAATGTTCTCCCCTTACCACGGCATAACTAATGGCCTGTATTTTATGTGTGTTAGTGGAGATGACAAGATGTCTATGTCAAATTTGGCCTGGAATGTAAATCATTGTAATACTGATACTGAGGAAAGATTGTGATGTCAGCTGGGACGCAGTTACAGTACATTAACACTGAAACATTGTCCTGTTTCGTGACATTAAAGGGGAAAGATAAACACATCTGGATAAATCTCTCCGGACAAAAGTACAGTCTACACGTCTATATCTGAAAACAACTTAGCTTCTGTCACTGAAACACATCATTACTTATTCTTGTATATGTGATGAGGTGTTTTTCAAATGTTTTTCTTCCTGACAAAGATCCACATCAGGTCAGAACAGTGGATAATTAAAGTTACTATGGGAGCATAATACTGTCCGACAAGTCCCTGTAGAATCTGCTTCTCCAATTGTTTTATAGCCCACATCTAACAGTTTATTACATTGACCAAATAATAAAATCTTATTGATCTTGGTAAATGGTGTTAGCGTGGACCTAGCTTGCTTCTTCAGGAGATGAAGAGCTGTCAGCCCAGAATAAATCTGTCTTCTCCAATCAATACCTGCCTCCGGACTAATTTGTTTAGTTACTCATGCTCTAACTGAACAGTGGGCTGGCTGTCAGCAGCTATTGTTTAGCAGAGAGACATATAGGTAGTCTTACTTTAAATGCATCTCTTTAAAATACACTTTTTAAAAAATTATTTGATTGACCCAGCTTCTTTTAAACAACCTAAGATTATTTTTGTCTTTTCAGGCAGACTCTATAAAAATTCTCACTGTATTTTCAATTTTGGCAAATTCTAATCATAAAAAGCACCAAACATGCTGTAACTGATGTATAGTGCCTTAAGCAGTAAGATCATACTTTACACAGCACATGACAAACGCTGTAATTCTGAACATCTTTTCTGTTTGTTTTAATATCATAATACGACCACCAGACAGAACTGCATGCATATAGTACTGTATACCATGAAAAGCAGCAGCTTTTGGTTTTCTTTCATATCATTTGCTGTGTCTCCTCTTCTTTTTCCGTCCTCATATTTTCTGTGATTCACAATCTTACCCCCTTGTCCTTTAGTACTGACTTGAGGAAGTGTGTTGAGATGGTTGTGCAACAGAATCTTCAATGAATATTTAAACTCTTTGCAAGCAAGGCCTGTTCATTAGCTTATCATTGAATCTCATTAGTAAGTGTTATGCATGCGTCTACATACGGGTTATCTGAGAGGTTGGTTGAAATATTCTTAGTAGCTGCCAAGACATATAGAAAATATCAGCAAATCTTTCTCACGTAGCCGTTTACTGTATGCACAAAAGCATTATTTATCTCCATATTTGTCTTCTTGGTCTTTTGCCATGTGTGCCCACAGTTATTTGTCTATCCATCAGCACCCTTCATTGTTCACACAGCATTGCGTAAAATGAGCTCCACACCCAAGTATAGAGTTTCTCAACCTAAGGGTTGGGACCCCTCGTGGGGTCATTTAATATGCAGAGACTGATATATTGATGTTTGTTTGCTATGATTTTTCTGATTAGAAAGCACATTGGAAAACAGGTATAACCCTGTTATCATTTCTTTATAATCAATTTTAATTAATTCCATTCATGCTTGAAAACATAATGTAAGAGTATTCCATACTAAACTTTTTAGAATTTTCTGATGAAGAATTTTAATAAAAACCATGTGAATCTTGTTATGTTTACTCTTTAACATCTACAAGTCAAAAGTCTAGTCAAAGTCTAAAAGCTCAAATAAAGACAGCTCAGAGATTTCTAATCACCCCTTGTTGCCTTAGCAGCAACATACGGTAAAATATGCTCAAAGAGAAAAGGAGAGGAAAAGGCACATCTTGTTTGCCTTCTAAGATCACTGCAACGAATGTGTTACGTCAATCTTTATCTCTTATGCATGTGTTCTAGGTTGTTGAGGACACTTCTCAAATCAGATCAATCTGTCAGAAAGGTTAAAGATTGGTTAAAACGAACCCTCTTACGACCACAGTAATAATCAGACCAACCTTTTCTCTCTATATAAAGGCTATAGGCTGGTTTCATTCTCAAACCAAACAATTTTTGGGAGAATACAGACACGAGCTGCAGAGAGCATATTATCCAATGAACAAACCATTTTGTCCATTAAGGAATTAATGTTAATTAGCTGATCTAATCTGCTACTGGAGATGTCTGTTATTTTATCCAATGGCACTGACAGTTAAGCTAAAAATGAGGAGGAAAAAGTAACAGGAGATAAGCGGTTTGGTAATAAATCTGGGTTTTTTGCCAACTAGATTCAGGATCCAAAATTGAACCTGCCATCCAAACCCATCCTTGGTGTTATCTTGATAATTCCATCTTGCAGGAAATGTAGACTCGCAGAAAACAATAGGATTCTTGTTTCATACTCCACCTCGCCACCCGTCTCAGGAGATATATGACCCAATAAAACTTGGCTTAGACTGCAGCGGTGAAATACAACACCCTCACATCAAACAAACCCTAAGTGAAGCAGAATGTGGCGATCATCTGTCTGAGGGATGTGTTGAAGGATGTGTGAAAAAGGGAAACAGCTGACGCCCAGTTCAGTAAAAGTATGATGAAACACTTGCTACAATCAAGAAACGTTTGGAACATTAAGATGACATATCAAAAAAATTAAAAAAATTAGAGACATGTAGATCCACCCCCACACGTCCGCACACAAAATTAAATATTTTATGGTGTAACGGAACCACTGAGCACAGGAAGTATGGATGTTATCAGGGTTTTGAGTCAAGTCATAAATATTCCCCTTCCTCCTCCATGAAAGTTGACTTTAACTGGCATCAGATTATGGTTATGAATCATAGCATTTGTCTTAAAAAAACATATTAGATGACCAATTGTGCTGTGCTGTGGCCTGGTTGGGTGTTCACTTTTCAATCACAAGTAGTAAACAAATTTATCAAAAACTGGTTTCAGCTGATTAAGTGTGATAACACAGCATGAACCATCCAGCTGTTTGTTTCAGTAACTGATTATTTGTGCATTTTATCAACACAAAATGTTCAGGATTTTTTTGTTTAATTATTACTATGTTCTTTTTTTAATTTTTGGGAATAGGCATCATTAAATCTTATTTATAATCTTTTCAAAATGTTCCTGTGCTGAGACATGTTACGCCTTCAAAGAGCATCTCAGCCAGTTTACAGACAACAGGGACTAAACAAATTCAACAAGATAATTGCAAACAGGCAGCCCGTGCAGATTCTGTGGTTTAGGATTTTGGGGCCCAGCTGATGTTTACTGGTGCACAGAACCTGAAAATATGTGATGGGAAGAAGTTTCCCTCCAACTTTTATCTGCTCCCAGACGGCATTGTCCTAAAAATACCTTCAGTAATATTGTCATGTCACGCTTTGTCTAAGATGTGGACAAATAGTTAAGTCTTATATTTTCAGATATGTGCAGCTCACATGGAATTGGTTACCTGAAAAAAAAGCAAAGTTACATCTTTCCCAAAAACATTGAACTGTTCCTTTAAGTTAGGCCAGTCACCTGGCAACAGCATGAGAGATGAGTTTAAAAAGCTTTAATCAGGATAAATTTAAGGCTTGTAGCACTCTATATACAGTATGTGTTTCTGGTAGATATCATGTTATATTTTTGGTTTGATAATGTAGGGGTGTCTCGTGATGCGAAAAGTTCTCTTATACAAAATGCACTAAAAACTAAAACTAAGCATTTATAAAGCCCACAGTCTACACAGTCTATTTTAGGAGTCAGCCATTCTGTGTAGGGAGCCTCTGTGCACCTGCCATAATCCAGGTGCCCATCTCTGTTATTGTCTGTTGTTCAAGAGTTTGCATCAGATGTGTTTATGGCCCTGCCTGCTCATCAGGAAAACGCAGAGTTGGATTTTGACAGGTTGGAATGCTGGATATCAACTCTCCTGACAGAGAGGAAAAAAGAAACTACCAGTAATTACAGATGAATTCACATGTAAGCACTGGTGCATCTTACTTATCAGCATTCACTCATCATAATGGAACCACTCTGTGCTTGTCTTAAATTCAGATTAACAACGTAAAGAGGAAATGTGTTTGTTGAACACACTCTGAAATCTAAAATATAACCTACACAATGTGTAATGAAATTATTTTTCTTGGTTTTGTGTTTAGCCCATGAAGTGACTTTAAATCTACAGAATTATGAATGAAGTGTTGCAGCACACACCAAAGTCAGCCAGGTGGATGAGGGTGGAGTGTTAAAAAAAAACGTGTTGTGTTATTGCTGTCATATGGTTTCATACTAGTGTAAAAAAGTGTATCGTGTCATGTTTGTTTTTTGAATCCCCAAAACAAAACAAAAACATCTACAGACTGCGTGTTGTAATGACAGATGACTCTGGTTGTCAGAGCCAGTCTGGGAAAGTCATAAAACTTGCAGGCTGGCCATGCGTGTCAAGACTTGTGAGTCTTTTCTGTGTCTAATGTACTGCTGATTGTTATGTCCTGTTACAGTATTTATTTCGTTTTCTTGGCTTAAATGCCAAAGAAAATTATCTGGAACATACAAAATAGAAATATAATACTGTATGTTCAGTGCATTTCCAAGATGTTGAAGTATAAATTCCAATCTGAGTTACTGAGTATGAGTAATTTCAGACTCTGAGTAGTACCACAAAGCTGCATGCTGTTATCATAAGATAAAAGCTGAAATCTGCTCGTTCTGCTCATTGAGGCCTTGTGTGTTATTGTGCGTAAACCGATATCAAGTTAAATCAAAATGTCCCCAACTGACCGCATGTCTTCAAAATGGTATCTAATGCATCATTTGCTAAAGTGATGAAATTACACACTGAAGTAGCGTGGGGATGACAATTCATCAGGTGTAATTTGAGCAGGCTTAATTGGCATTGCTGTAAAGGTAGCGGACTAACAGCAGGAACACTAAATAGCAGCACATAGGCACCAAGTGAAGCCACAGTAGAAGTACCAGCCTGAACTTCCAACAGCACTCAGTGAAATTAAATTACCATATTTTAACCCAGAAAGTTGCAGATTTTAGCCTTAAGCACCCAAAACAAACATCCAAGCTTTGGGATTTTCATGCCCTAAATAGTTACTGGAAGGCAAACAGCTTGCTCATATTTTTGGCCATTATTATTCAAGTTATGAGAACAACAGTTCATTTTTGAGAAATGGGAACAAGGTGATATCCATGGAGTCCAGACTGGCAAATAATACAAGCAGTCAGGCATTTAGACTGGTCTTCTAATATTGTTGAATCACCAGTTCAGCCACATTAAACAACCCATTTAGTCTGACAGAAATGTCTGGCAGATTTCCCAGACCTGTACACTGTTTCAGGTTTGACCAACTAGATTTATATGCAGTTTTTCTTTTCAGTGGACAACTTTTAATGGACATTTTGGGTGTAGTTTTTGTGTTCTGGTCAGTTGCGCTTGCCTAGCTAACAGTGTTATCACAGATGTTATCACATCCCCAGAACTCAGGAATGGAGTTGTTATCATAACCAATTGCAATGAGGGATAAACCTACAAAAATAGGACCTGGGTCTTAAAACAATGCAATTATTCCAAGTGGATGTTGTTCATTGCCAGTGAAAATAAAAGTTGCAATTTATAATGCTCAGTTGCGCTGAACTGTTGACAGATGAGATGATCTATTGTGCACATGGCTGGGAAAGCGGCCGACGTCCAGTTGGCGCAACTGACATAAAATTGGCTCTAATAATGAAATTAAACACAAGTACAAGTCAACAATAGTACTCAACATCAAACCACTGCGTTCGATATGAAGTCATTCCTTCCTGACTTTTTTTTTCTCTTTCAAAAGATAATCTACCACCAATTTTAAAGCACACCCATGGTATCAGTATACAGGCACAAAACATTCACAGGACTCTTGCGGCTTTATCTCTGTCGAAGAGGAACCTGCTGTGTCTCTGTTGCAACACCTGCAAGGTTTTGCAGCATACCCTGACATAGTATTCTTATCATGCATTGACACATATAGGCCAACTTCATATTTCACTTTGCCTGCTTTGAAAGCGTGTTTCTCCTCCTTTCAGTTTTTTCCACTTCCTCTTTTTTGTTTCTAGTATATATATATATGTTTTTTTTTCTTGTCGACAGTTTCTTTTTTCAGCAGTCAAGCAGGCAGCAACTCCTTGCAGCTCATCATCACACATCTATCAGTTTATTCATCTGAGAGCTCATAGTGACAGTTTTAGTTTGGCTGACATTCTCCAACTTATACTACTCACAAGAAAAAGGGGGTGATAATTATGGATTTGTTTATCTTATATTTCTTCTACTACATTTTTTAACAAAATGAGTAAAAGTGTGATGGATAAAACTACATGGATGGTTTATGTATGGCAAGAAGTGTGTGTGCATGTAAAATGTTTTGTTATATTGCACTGTTATTCTTCTTCCCACACATAGTCGACAGGATTGAATGTCAGAGTGACAACAGTTGAAGTTGAATGTTGGAAATTGCAGGTAAAAGGTCTAATAGCTCCATGTATCTCACCGCAGTCACAGGCACGTCTAAAAGAAGACACTCACTAATGGACTTCTAGACAGGGTAATTCCCCTAATGGAAATATTCTAATGACAAACACAGACTGACTTCACTGTCTCTCTTTGGTGCCACTTATTAATGTTCAGTGTTTTCCTCTCTCCTGAGACAGAATACATGGTCATTTACATGCTGCCTGTGATTCTTCCTAAATGAACAGCTTTATACTAATAGACTTTAAAGTGCTCAGGGAGGTTGAGATGTCTTTCCTGTGTGAAAAATGTCATTAAACAAAACCTGAGGAGAAATCAACATAATGAGCACATTGATTACATGCACCAGATACACATCTTTCCAGCGCACACCCACCAACTTTTCCTCTCTGTGTCTTAGCACAAACCACCTCCTCACTAACGTGTTAACTGCAGATTTTGTGGCAGTGAAATTCCCCTTTCGGATGTAGAAGCTCTCTGCCGCTCTCATAATGCATATCTGCACTGTGTGACTCAATACCAGAATATCTTCAGGTCCTTCAGGAAGTAAATCTGGGGCAGAGGTCGGTGAGGCCGGACGGCCTGGGGACAAACATGCATATTTGATTCTTGGCCTCATGCTGCTCTGGTTGAAGAACCTTGGAGGCAGGTGGATGCTTCTTTATTGAGGAAAAGCCTACCTGCAGTTATAAGTGAGATGTTGAAGCCATGGCTAGAAATCCAATCAACTCTAATGCACTTCACTGGACAGCTCACCGTTATAGTGTCCAGCAGGAACAAAATATGACACGTACATACAGCGTGTTTAATACATTTTTGTATTCGTGTCTCTGAACTGCACACTCACAGTGAGTTACAAATAAATGAAGGTGGATTGTAAAGATAGGGCAGAGGCTACAGTGGAAAGACTGAGTAAACTTTGCTGTGGTGTGAATTTAAATGAGAGGGGAGAATGTCAAACTGCTACTCATTTTAAAAGAATGATTCAATATACAGGTGCTGAAACTCACTGTAAAGCTCCATAAACCTGAGGCTCCGCAGGCTCCTGGAGGCCCCTTTGCTTCATTGTTTTCACATTGTCATTTGATCTGTTGTCAGTTTTAAAATTGCTTAATCATTTTTTTTTACATCTACAATGTATCAAATGAAAATGTGTAGTTTTAAAGACGTCAGTTGTAGTGACCACACAGATTTAACACCCTCCTTTTCTTCATATCTTACTGTTATGGTTAACCGTCCCTCATTGTTACAGTTCACTCACTGCTCCTATCAGCGTAGTTACCAGATGCAAGTTGTTGTTTTCAGCCAAAAAACCCCCAAAATCTCACTGTAAACTACCTACCCAGCAGGATAAGGCAGAATCAGCGGCTAGCCAATGAACAGAACCATTTAGCTGGTAAAGAGCCAGATATTAACCTCACAAGCTGGTGGAGAGCTTATGTTAACCATGTCTGCTGGATGTGTAAATGGTATCACACCAACCATATCAACATAGGAGATGATATCTCAGAGTTGTGTTTACAAATCACTTCTTACAAATTTGTAGCATGTTTAACAAACACACAGGAGATGGACATCGATCTGCTCATCCTACTCTCAGAAGGCCAGTAGCAATTAAGCATATTTCCAAAAATGTTGAACTGCTTGTTAAAAGACTTGTGTAGCGCTGCAGCATCTCTCTCTCTCTCTCTCTCTCTCTCTCTCTCTCTCTCTCTCTCTCTCTCTCTCTCACTGCTGTGTGTAAACAGTCCAGGCCAGTAATCTCTGCTCTGGCTCCTCTCATCCCCATGTAATGATCCTGCAGTGAAACAGGATCAGGAAGAAAGAGTTGGGAAGAGTCCTCCAGGACCATGAGATGGAAAATAATGGATCATAGAGTGTAGACATCCATTACTGGGGTTTGTTTCCTGAAAGACTCAGTGATCATAAGCCCCAAATAGCATCTTGCATGACTCTGCCAGGATGCACTCATTTACACCAAGTGAACTGGGTCCAGGTACATGAAGATCCTCAGTCAGCAGGATGTTTAAAATTATATAGACTTGAGCCAATTTATGATTAATCAGTTAGTCAACCTGCAGAACAATAATCTACAACTATTTTGCTAATGAAGCTTTTTGATCAAAAAAAAAATCTTAGTTTCAGGTTCTCAGCTGTGAGGATATGCTGCTTTTCTTTCTCTGGTGTGATAGCAAACTGTGATGGTTTTAAACTGTTGGTTGGTTTTGGGAAATTTTTCACAATGTTTCAGCATTTTGTTAACAATTGTTTTAAAATTAAAATAATTGCTAGTTATAGCCCTAAAGTGGTTTTGATTTTATTTTGGAAGATATTGTTCCACTTGTTAATGACTGAAAACCCTTAAGTTATGAGTGACAAACATAGATGAACAGTCTAATTCCCTTTGCCCTAGTATTTTTACAGGTACAGTTTGCAGAGCAGCAGCTGTTGATTGATGACTGTATGTGTTTGCACATGTCCAACATGCAGTGTGTGTGCATCTGTCTGTAAATGTACTGTATGCATCTGTTTATAGAGTGCATGTGTAAACATACTTGCTTTTGCTGGATTTATATGTCTATACGTGTGGCCAAGGTATGTTCCTTCAAAGCTTTCCTGCATCTGCATGATTGTCTGTTCCCCTAAATAAATCCCCCCCACCCCACCTGATCTCTGTCTGCTGTATAGTGTTTCTGGCCTGCTCTTAAACCACAGATACATTAATATGCTCCTGTTTAAGAGAGAGCCTGACATCTCATCAGTTTTGGCCCCACAGCCTGCAGTGCTTGGAGTAGACAGTTTGTGATTTGTGTCCCCCCCCCCCCCCCCTCTGAGGGGCTTGAGGTCTGCTGAGAGGACCATAAGAGGCAGGGTGGCATGCAAGGACAGAAAGTGAGGGTGACAACGTGGAGTGAGACAACAAGGGTGAGGATGATAGCAGAGCGTATGAGAGCCCACGTCTGTTTGAAAAGTTTCTGGCAACGCTGCATGATGAATAAAGTGTACGACAACTGCGAGAGGCATTTGTCATTGTGTTTGTTAGTATGTTCCATGCCAGTACGCCTAAGATTCATTTTTACCTCAAGTTTTGATTCAAATAACTGTTTGCCAGTGTGAGGCCTGCTCTCTGGTCATAGGCCAAGGCAGTTAATAATGATGTGATTCTTGTCATGAAAATGTTTTCTCTGTTATTTTCAAAGCTTTTGAAACATTTATTATATCCACTGCTTCTTGCATGTACTGATATCACAGCATAAACTCCTAACAAATCTGTCGCAGGTTACACTAGTCTTAAATATCTAAAATGTTCCTTAAATAATTCAGTGAATCTCTACTGTAAAACATGTCTGTACTTGCTAAGAACTTAAATCACAAACTCAGTGCAAACCAGTCCTGGGGGTATTTATTACATAACTTGAACATTTGACATTTTTCTTTTAATGCAGGTCATTATGCTGATGACCAAAGTGACTTGTGGGATGACAATGACAAAGAGGTAGCATAAGGGCAAATTGTGAAATGTTTGGTTGCTTTCTTGCAATTGCTGTTGCAATCAACAGTTTTAAAAAAGACATGGGTTGTCCTGTAAAAGGAACATTACACCACTTCTGATGTGTGTGCATATCAATTCTGACTGTGTGTGTGAGAGAGAGAAATTATTATTATGATCCAGAACTGCTTTAAACTTAGTCCTTTGTTTATTTAGCCTGTGAAATCTGTGAGAATCCAACAGTAATTTCAGCAACATCGGTTGTGCAATTCAAGAAATCTCGCACAACTTTAAGTAATACGATTACTTCCTAAAAAGTGAAGAACATCTGGACGTTGTTTTGTTCCACCCTGGATTATACCCACTTTTGACCCACTAAAGATGACGCAGCTGTTCCAGGCTTTTGAAGATTATTATGTCACTGGGCACGACATCTTAGAAGCATCATATGATAATTGCTGTTGTTTTGGATTCACATGCAGTCAGTACATCCTCTCTCTGTGTCTTGGGTGTATTTGTTGATCAATATCTGAATGACCACATCCGTGCGAGTTTAGGCAGTTAATGAGCGTGGAGAGGACATGGTTAGCCTGGTGTCTGGTCCCTCTGGTAGTCTGGTTTGGCCTGGCTTTGGACTTTCTCCCTCTGGCCCAACTCATTCTGTCTCCAGCTTATTAGTTTTCAGTCCAGGCCCTAGCAACAGGGAAACATTTACACCAATGCACAAAAACACTCAATCAGCACAAGCCATTAATTAGGCCACTGTTTGTTGGATATTTCATGGAGGAAATGGAGAATTGTTGATAGAGAAGAGGAGAGAGGTGACAAAGATGCTTCCTGGGCCAGCTCCTGCTTCTCTCGCAGCCCAGGATGAATAAGCAGGCAGCTGCTGTTGTCTGCGCTGCCTGTCTGCAGTCTGTCATACATTAAAGGTCAATGCAGAAAAAAGTTGTGGTTTTGTCTTGTAGCATTGTCTGCATCTATATTCAGGACACTTTGTTCATCTGAAAATTAAAGGTGTGCTCACACGGAGCGCGTTTTAGATGGATGTTGACATTTGGTAAAGCCCTGTTTTACAAGATGAACCACAGTTGCAACTGACACTGATAATAAACACACAGTCATGTGTTCTCATCTGCTTTTAAGACCAAAGTGCCGACAACTCCATCATGTTTTGCTCCTACAGAGGTGTGAATCAGGTTTGATTTGGCACCGTTCAGCAGACATAATGTTTGTCTTGTAAAATGTTGACATACCAAAAGTCTGTCCAGTGAACAAATTACCAGTGAACATTACTGATTAATGATGTTTGATTAATCAATTAATTATTTGATCCATAAAATGACAAAAATAAAACAAATAATGACAAATGTCCACCATCACTTGACTTATATTTATATATGTGTGTGTCAAATAGTGATGGACATTTGTCATTATTTTTTTATTTTTGTCATTTTATGGATCAAATAACTAACTAGTTAACCAAGTATGTATAAATTAATCAATAATATTTACTGTAAACTCAAAAAACTATTTTTTAGAGGAATACAGGGAGGTGGAAAAGCTTTTCTTTTTAAGAAAGAAGGTGGAGGGTGAGTAGGGAAGATGAGATATGAGTTGAGAAAGCTGAGGTGAGGTGATGGTGAGGAGACAGCAAGAATGTTGAACAAGGCACTGAACCTATTCTACAGGAAAAGTACTAAATTCAAACTACTGAGAAATCGAAGGAGCCTATGTCTGTGTGACAGCCGACAACTGATGAAGTCACTGATTGCTGACTGGTGGTAAATGAGAGACCGGCAGTATCTGGCGGTATCTCTGCTGTGACAAGGTGACACCTTGCAACCTCCACCAATAGCCTGTATGTAGGTTAAGAGACAAAACCAAAGGCAAATGAAGTCTTGCTGCTACACTCACTGCTGCACTCTATGCTTATTTCTCAGACCATGGCCATAAACGTTAAGTGATTCAAATGAGTCAAGATTTTCGTGAGCTCCCCTCCTCTCTTATTTGGACTATGGTGGCTGTACAGTAAGACAGCAACATTTGGTGAGACTGGTGAAAGAATATTAACCCTAAATACAGTATTAAAAGTGAGGGGGGTTTTCACAGAATTTTGCAATGTGAAGGGGACATGCTCCCAAATTTGCCCGTGGACACAACTCTAGTGTTATTTTGAGTCTATATATGTAACCTGGGAATAGTCAAGACTAACCTCGATCTTCTCTGTCTTCAGATTGCAGGCTTCATCAATGCCATTCACCCATTTTGCGGTGACACAGAGAACCTAACGGCCTTTCGCTTCTATGCCCTCAACCCCATCGTGGATCCATGGGTCTTCATCATCTGCCGGAAGTCCGTGTTTCGCCACCTTTGCTCTCTGCTGAGCTGCCGCTTCAGCAAAGGAGCTATGAAGACGACAGCGCACTGCGCTCTGTCCTTACCCCTTGATAATCACATACAGCGCAACCCCCCAGACGTGACAGTTCCACAAACCAACATGTTCTCCAGTTTACCTCTGTGACCCAAAGGAAACCCTCGACTACGGAGGCTGAGGGGGCAAACTTTGGGGCAGATTTGTGAAATAAAACTTTTAACATTTGCATACAGCATTCTTGCACTCATCATTTTAAGGCACAAAGACTTATACAAAGAACTAGATGTCACAATGGAAACATTCTGTACCTGTCCGTTAACAGTTTCTCTATGAACTAACTTTGGAAAAAATGATTGCACTAGGTTTTACACTTCCACTGACATGGAAACAGTTTTAATGTTGTATGGTCAGGCGTACCATCAAACAAACAGCACTGTAACTTAGCATTAAGGAGCACGTCAAACCATATCAAGAAATCAGAATATATGCACTTGGGTAAAGTTATATGGGTAAACAATATGCATGAATGTAAACTGTCTTCTTTTTTCCTTCGATCAGCCAGCCTTTTCTTTATGACACAGCCACGTGACTCTTGGATAGTGAACTGTGCACATCTACAGCATCCTTGACACTGGTGACCCTCGACGAGAAGATGACCAGCTAACACAAGCTTATTTCAGTACTCCGTGTCGTTGCTGGGGTTGATGACATGTCAGTCCATTTCACAAGGCTCTGCTTTGGCACATCAGTGCTTTGAGCTAAATGCTAATGTCATCATGCTAACATGCTGATGTTTAGCAGGTACAATATTAACAACGCTCACCATCTTACTTTTGCGGTTTGCTCGCCAGCTGAACACAGAGTACAGCTGAGGCTGATGGGAATGCCATTAGTTTTAAGTGTGTGGTCATAAACCAAAGTAATGGATGCATTAAAATTTTTCACCTTATGATGGTGCTAAATTCCTAGGGGTCAGAAAAGTTAGCACAATTCAAAGATCCCCATAGATTGCTATACCAAATTTCAAAGGCAATCCATCCAAAAGTTTCACTCAAAACAAAGAATGTCAACCTCATGGTGGCGAAAAGTCACCAAGAGTTAGCTGTAACCTTCATCCTCTCTGGAATATGAATGTATGGCCACAGACCAGCGTTACCATCACTAAAACCTACACTGCTAGTGTATCTAAAAAATTACTCTTCTAAAACACACATCTTCAACTTTGATTAATTACCAATGACAAATCTGGGCAGCAGCTGTGTTGTATTTACATCATGCCAGTGAAACTGATCTTTGAAATGGTTCTTCACCTATCAGTAAGTACTTGTTTGAAAAATGGTGCTGGTAGGTCTTTGTTGAAACAGGCCAAATATTCAGTGTGTTCCCCGACAGACAGCATTAATCTTGTACCTCCCCACAGCACAGACTGCCAGTACTCTGAATATATGTAAACATGTAATTTATTATAGATTAGAATTGTGTTTTTTTTTTGGTTGTTGTTGTCAGTTCAAAACTGTGCAACCTGTGGTAAAAATGATCAAAGCACTCTAGCAGTCTAAAAATGCAGCACGTTAAAAGTAAAAAGGTTAAAGTTTGACTCCTGTTCTTGTCCAGCCCATAATATCATTGCATTGCATGAACATTTGATTCCAGTCTCACTGATTTCTAAGCTACCTATGACGATTGTCTGTGAACGCTCTTCTAAGAGCGGCTTGCTTTTGTAAATCTCTGCTGCTGCAAAATGCACTGTGAGAATTAATCTTTGAGAAAAGATTACAACAAAAGATTGTTGTTTTTGTGATTTTAATGCTGTAACTGCATTTAAATGTAGTGTATTTATGCCTTTTCACTGTGCTGTGATATTGTGTATCCTTATCGTGTCAGTTTGGTTTATGCAGTGGAGTGCATTTAGGGATAGCAGACATGGTGAGTTTGCTGGCTGTGTTGCACTTTCATTTTTCGCTTTATAGTCTATGATGCTCAGTAACGCACAACCCAATGTAAGTTAGACACATTACCACTTGCACATTTTATTCATTGAGGGTATAATTATTTGAGTTTTACGTCCATAAAAATGAATAAAATAATAATAATAGCGTTGTGCACATTTTGTTCATGTGAAATAAAGTATTTACAAAAGAAAAACTGTCTCACAATTTATGTCTGTGTTTTTTCTTGAAGAGAGAAGGAAGATATATGGCAAAAATGTTTATGCAGATAACACAATGTTTAACACTCACGTATCCTATACCGCTCTCTATCTTAGTTCATGTATAGTTCTTTACAGTCATGAGACTTGACCACATGACAAGATAAACAGAGGACTGTGCTTGAGTTTAGACAATCTTTTTTTTCCCTTCCTTTACATTTATATAACATTCTGTGCTCTGTTTTATAAGACTGCAGATTGCTTAAAAGATCTTATTTTTGTGGACAAAATATTTTTGGAACCCCCATCTGGTAATCAGAAGTCATGATGCAGCCAGAGGGTATCAGACAGTACAAAACTGTAAAATGATGTCAGCAAAATTTTTTAGAAGTGAGAGATTGTTCAATTTTAAAATGTGACATGTTTCGAATAGTGACAGACCTGTGATTCAGAGTAATAAAAAGCTAAAGTGTTAATACTGACTGATAAATATTTACATTTGATATTGCTGGTTTGTGTGGGAAATAAGGGGGGTTTATTCAAATAAAAATGACATCCAATATTAACAATGCTGAATTTAAGAGCTGAATGATGAGAGTTTATTAAGTAAACAGTCTCATTTTTGTATGTTATTATTGGTTTGCCATCTTTAGAAACTCATGATTTTGTTGAATATTAACATCACATATAAAATTAGAGTCAGTCAGAGCAGCACAAAAGTACAGTGTGACTGGTACTACAGCACCACTGTGTGGTTAAACAGTGTACACTTCCAAAAGTAAACTTCCATTTTAAGTCATAGTTAGCCCTCAGGCCATTCAGTAAGAGTAGTAGTGAAAAGATCAAATTAACATGCTGGAAATCACAGCAGAGCTTTGTTTGCATCCCAGATTTATGTCAACAAAAGATCACTCAAGGGGTTTAAAAATAATAAAGAATTCACACACAAAAGTAATTAGTATGTGGTTCACAATGTGGTTTTTATCAGCTGCTCAGACAAGTGAGTGTAATTGCAACATCACTGCAGTGGGGTTTTGCTTTGTTCATAACACGGGCCACATGTTAATAAGAATTACTTGGAAAGTAATCATGAAATGTTCCTTGATTACAAAAACAAGTTTCTACCTTTACATCATGGAGAAGAATAGCTGCCAGGAACACCAAGTACAAGAAAAGGGACATATGCCCCATATGTATAAATCTTTAGTTATAATCACTTGAAATAGTTCTGCTGTATTTTCACTTTTTTTGCACACAAATAGTATATGCTATAAGTTACTGTAATTTATTTACAAGAGACAATTTTACACCAAGTCATTTTTGTACCTTTTTCATTGAAAGTCAATTAATGTCTGTAAATATCAAACTTTAAAAATGTTTCAAAAACAAATCCATGGTCTACAGTCATGATGAGATACTGTGCCCTGTAGCACTTTCAGTTGGTTGCCTCATCTCACCTCTACTTGATATTAAGTTACCATGAATAAAAGTCAGTGTAGGCACCCAGGTTATATCCTGACAATAAATGATGCCACACACAAGACAAATTCATCATTTTATTTTCAGTGACCTCTGAGTTCATACCAATAAGAACTTAAAAAACATCTGTGTTAGATATTTGTTGTTCTGTGAAAGAAACTCAACCCAACACTGAAATCTCCACACAGCTGACAGCAGAGATGTTCTACGAGTAGCTTCCTGCCTCAAACAGTTTGATGATGATTGCTTCATGGGGCTGCAGTTCCAGCGTGTACAGAGACGTCGACCCCAGGCGGTCCATTCCTGTGCTGGCCACAAACACTCCGGCCTCAGGCAGACTCGGTGCCCAGGCAGGATCCAGAGCGTGACGCTCGGGCCCTACATTGAGCAGAACGAGGAAGTGGACGCAACCCCAGGAGCGTAGGAAGGCCAAGAGGGTGGGAGATGGAGGAGAGGTAAGAGTGGAGTTGAAGGAGGAAGAGGAGGAGGAGTTGGTGGAGGCGTTGAAGGGGAGGAAGGTGAAGTTGCCAAACAGAAGAGCTTCTTCTCTGGCTCTGGAGTGACTGAGGGAGGTAAAGAGAGCTACAGCTAACTGCTTCGCCTTCTTGTCCTGAGAGAGAGATGGTAAGTGTCAGAAAGTTTAGTATTACCTACTCAACTAATACAGCTTTATATGACTCATCTGTTAAAAAAGTCAGAGCAGATTGGACTTCTCTAGGAATTTCTAGGAGGGCACCTGGCTTTATTACTCACTATAGGGGCATCTGATGGTTCATTCTTCTCTCCATGTGATGAGCCAGCATTCAGAGACAAATTCTGAGTGGCAGAAAGCTTTTATTTGGTAACATCACCTTTTAAAATGGTCATTAATGGGCTCAAAGTCTCATGCAGGAGTAGTTTACCTGCATTTGGTTTATCTCCTCATCATACTGGACTGCAGGTGATCCTGGCAGAGTCATCATCAACACCAGGAGTAATTTCTTCAAGTCGTGAGATGCTTTACCTCCAACCTGCAGAAACATAGTGCAGTTGCATAATAACACCCTGCCTAAACTAAAGGGCGATGAAATTATACACTGGATTACTTATGTCATTCGGTTAAAGCTGATATGATGAGGTTATGTCACAGTAAACTGTTACTCTTCTTTGGACTTGAGACTGTTGATGGGACAAAACAAGAGGTCTGAAGTTTAATCAAGAAGATAATCACCAGATTAACTGATAATGAGAGTAACTCAGTTGCAGTTCTACATTCAGTCCATTCAACTTAAGCCCGTTTTACATCAGGTAAATATACTGGGGAAAAAGACAGTATCCTTTATGGTTTTAAAATGAAGTGCTTTTGTTAAATAAAATATATAATTGGGAAAATGCCTATTGCACAGTTGTAGTCAATGTAAAGCTTTTGACAGCTTTTGTACTTTAGATCGTGTTCACTACTTCTCTACCAATAAGGTTATAATGGTGAGATTTTCTGTGTTTAAGAGTGTTGATTCAGTGTATGATCATTTGATTAAGCTATTGTGTGCTGCTGAACTGCACTGTGTTATACAAAGAGGTGTGTCTGAGAAACCTCTAATGTTGCATTAGTTTCAGCTTGATGTTTCTAATAAACTGCCAACTGACTGTATATGTACATATGTCTTACTGTCCAGCTGGGCCATATAAGATTGTCTCTCGTTTGCAGGTGTGTCTCTATGGCACTGGCCACTTCCTGGGCAGAGAGGAGGTGATGTGAAGATGGCAGAATTGACTTCATGACCACATCAACCAGTGTCGTGTTGTTTTGGTTGGAGTTGCTCAGAGGAGGCAGGATGTCTTGTGTTTGTTTTACCACCACAATCCTGAAGAGACACACAGGTATGCACAGTTTCCAATTACCCCGTAGCTTCATTTCATTATTAGAGAGAAAAAAAAAAAAACACATCTATCCACAACTGCACATGTAATACCTTTCCTCTTCCTGACCGCTGAATTCTTTGAAGACACCTCTCCACTCCAGCAATGTCTGAAATGTAAATATTTTATTGAAACTGCTGAAACACTGAAAATTCAGAACATTCATGAGCATTGTTGTACCTTTTCTGAATATGCTGCATCTGTATCACAGATTGCAAAACCTGCAACACCCTGCTCCAACCAGAACCGCAGTGCGTGCTGTGGAAAAAAAAACAGTCATGTTTTAAGAAATCCAGTAACACTGAGAACTTAACATGTTTAGTGGCATGATGAGAGAGAACAGGTTTCAACTGTACCATTGCTGAAAGGTCTGAAGGCCTGTTTCCTGCCACATCTAGATCCAGTTCACAGAAGTTTAGCACCACTTTGAGACCTGCAGGAACGGTAAAAAAGTGTATTAATCATCACAACATGTGGGAAAAAGTCTTAGTCTCTCTAAGCAAGCTGCCCTTTACTCACCTGCTTTGTTGCTCTCTGTGAGCAGATGTTGGATCTGAGGCAACGTCCCCAAGCTTTCACCAACCGAAGTGAGGTTTAAAGGAGACACCTCTTTATCAAACAGGCCCTCCAGGATTAGAGCCCCTATACCCAGGGACCTGAGGTAGGGAAGCTGCTCACACAGCACTTCAGAGAGATTTAGACATTAGATTTAGTGATATTTCATCTGTCAGTAAGTTCAATTTCCCAATCTCCTCACTATCTGTTTTGGTCTAAACACATTTTGTAGTTGCCATTTATGTGAGGTGTAAATGGTGTTACTTTGTTTAGTATTTAGTTTTATTTTCATTGTGTATGTAGCAGATGGTCATAATATATGTAGTATTCTTGTTTTTTAAGGTTACTTATTCTGAAGTAGACAACTGTTCTTTTACTTTTTAGTTACCCATTTTCTCTGTGTGGGACCAAAGAGGTGTCTCATTGATACCCACGCTGTCCTAATCTATTTTCAGAATTTGTTGCAATCACGCAGAAACCCACAGCTTTATGCCTGTGTTGTCAGCACACAGTCTGTGTGGTGTATTTTTCTTCCCTGTGGAAAAAGACCATTTCATGCGAAGCATGACAAACTTTGGTGTCAGATAAGTATTTACATCTGGTTTTGACAAAGGTTAAAATTGAGCAGCTCTATGTTCTCTGTGCGTCAGCTGGTTTGCATTGTGTTGACAGACATTTTGTTTGGGAACATCTACTACTAAAGCCAAGGTTTACTATGACATGATACCGGCCTTAAACTGGGTTCTGCTTTATTACATTATCTTGACACCCGGTCTTTCAGAGAGGCCTGTGTCAAAATCTACTTTTAAAACTTTAAATATTTCAGTTTTGTACCCATATTTTGCTTTCTCCTAAACTTATGTGTTGGACCAAATTATCACACAGAAAATTGGAGACCAGGTATTATTCTAGAAAAACTAGTACATATTGCAAAGTGAGTGGAAAGAACAGGGGTTATTCACGGGCCCAGTAGCTCGTATTTTTCCCCCCAAAGGGCTACATAGCAACATAGTATGTGTTAGTTAGCAGCGCTTTCTTCTAATATCGTCACCCTCTTAAAATATTTTTTTTGCCTAAATCATCTCCTCATGATGCTGGCCACCTCTGGTAAAATTGCCTACATCCTCAGTTAAACAAATCATGCCATTCTACCCCTTTAGTATAATTGCCTACGTCAAGAGTGTGACTTTTTTTAGTTTTAATTTGCCTAAGTCATTTAATTCTCTCATGTTCCATGTTTGACTGACCTTGTTGTTTGTATGTCAATAGGCATCTGTTGTTATAACTGTTTTGATTAAAATTGTTAGTAAATATCATATATTCAACAAATGGTTTGCGTTTCCTGAAAAATCTGAAAAAATGACTTAGGCGATTATTTTAAGAAGGCGTCGATATGCAAAAGAAGGAAGACTCAGCCAACATGTGTCACAGCCTATGAAGACTTTGCAAAGTCTGTATGAATGAATGATTCAGTCTAGAGACGCTGTCATGCCTCTAATTGACCACCAGGGGACAGTCACACTGATTAAATGTGGTCCGAACGTGCGCTTCAAAAAGAAACTAGCTGCACGTTGGTACCGCGCTAGTCGTTTTAGGGCTAACGTAAAAATAATGTGTAACTTTGTAGCTATTTTTAATTGACATCGTTTCTATCCTCACCATTTATTCCCTCTGACCCCTCCGCCTGTGCCTCCATGTACAGGTCGGGTCGCAGCTGGTAAAATAGCGACTTCTGCCACCACTCGAGCGGTGTTGCAACCGGCCGGGGGCTGATCGCTATGATGGCGATGGAGGTGGCGAGTAAGGCCACCCAAGTCAGCCAGAACAGCACCACTAGGTAACACCGCACCTTCCTCCACCCCGGACCCCCTGCGGCGACTTCCAGCTCCTCCTTGCTCAGAGGCCGCCAACTCTGAGCCGGTTCCGGTTCAGGTTCTGGAATGAGCAGCGGGGCCGTCTCTGAGCCGCCCACGCCGCCCGACAGCCCGGGGCCTGGCACGCTGCCGTACCCGGCGTCTCCCGCGTTCAGGGGCATCCTGTCCGTCTGCAGGTAAGTGACACAATTAGATTAAGCGGTTTAATCTCAGTTTGGATAAGCATGCTGACACTCGAGTTGTAGCTAGCAGGAGTTGGCCAGTTGTTGAGGTTGGCTGGGCTGAGGTTTTGTTTGGACTTGTTTGTTTGGTCTGTTTCCGTACCGTGCGGTCTGTCTCCTCCGCGGCCTCCTTATCAGATTGTTCCATTTAAAAAAGCCGCAAGAGGACTACAGATGATGACACATGTGCTTCAAGAGTCAGCGTCTCTGGAGAAGAGTGACCCAGCACCCTTCATTCCCCTGCGGCTACCTGTTGTACTCAGGTGTTTATGATTGGCCAGTCCTCTGCAGGCCCGTTTCATGTAGGCCTGTGGATTGATTTTCTGTCAGACAGAGATACTGTTATGGCACTGTGCAAAAAACACAAGGGGCTTTAATATTTTCAAATATGGAGATGGATGCATCAGGCTTTAGTAGTTTTCAAGGTCTCTTGCTTTTGAATAAGTGGAAGGATTCCATGTGTTATAGTCTTGATGCTAATATGATTATTTTGTGTGTGTTTTCATATTTCTTGCATAATAATTACTTTTATTTTGTCAATTGTACATTGTCCTCATTATCATATCTGCCTTGATGATTTTTTTAAAGTCTATATGCTCTCTGTGCGGCTGCCATCTTGGTCAGAACGCTCCTGTAAAACAGATAATGTCAGTGAAGCACTTCTCTGCTTTAAGTCAAAGTCTGGATTAAATAATTGTCAGTACATTAGACTCTCTGGCACTATTCCTCCAATCAAAACAAAGATTTATGTATTACTGCAGGTCCTACAAAGTGTTTACAAGGGTTTTACAAGGTTTTCACCTGACAGCAGTTGTTGGTGTAGGTACCCTCTGGCAGCCACTGAACTGTTAACAGCTGATAGGTTGCTCATGTCCTGGCTTAGCTCTGTCCAAGCTCTGTCTAAGAAACCGCAGCCCCGCCCCGAGGAAACACAGGCAAATTCAACACAGCACCAGCCTGCTATGAGGCAACACATGCCCCCATGTTGCTGATCTAAATACCGCCCAAACACAGTCACAGTCACAGTCATTACTCACATTTTCTGTCTGAGGTTTCTTGCCTTCCTGTCTGGTCCTGTTTGTTCTTGTCCACCTATACTTCCTCTTTAACTTTGACCACAAGTCTTCCCACAGAGCCTTGCTGTCTGTAGAATATTTGAGCAATCAGGAGTGAGGAGGTGAGAAAGACACTCTGTCCAATAAAAGCTCTGCTCTGTCAGTTAATACAGAGGTGCTGAGCCTCACCACACCCTTGCAACACATTGTGAAGAACCCATGACTGCCTATGAGAACCCCCTTAAGCCCCTCATGTAGTAGTTTTGACTTTAACTTGAACCATCTTGACTTTGTTTTTGGATTAATAGTGAGGATGGTGATGTGTTTTTAGACAATTTACATTTATGTCCTCTTTTGGTTTCAGTCTGTGTGCTGAATATTGTAACACTGATCTGAATGAGATGTGGACATTTAAATGTAGACAACTAGAATTAAAGCCATCCATCTAAATGTTAAAGCCATCCAATGACACATTGAGACTTTTATTTGTTGTTGTATTTCAAGCAAAACCCAGCAACCTAACCTTTGTGTGTTTGTGTGTCGCTGTGAATGTAGGAAAACAAGAAAGCAGCATGAAGAAAGAGCTGAAAGTATTGACAGAAAATCAATATCTAAGTATTTTGAAAATCATTGAATCATTTTTCAAGTGAAAAATGCAGTAAAGTAATTTGAATACATCACATTGTATAGACATAACTATTTCTTGTGAAATGAGTCAACAGATGAGTCAATGAACAGTTAAAGCTCTAAACCACTGTGAATCTCAACAACTCATATTCTAAGTATAAAATAAGTGGCTCTAAATATCCCAAACATAATGATGTATAATGAAAGATGGTGAGAAGTGGTGAGAGCAAATGGTGAGAGCAAAAATGAATATACTGGTTTTTGAAATTAATAATAATGGGACGAACTGTCTGTGAGTTTTATCAGGCTCTACAGATTTGTTTACTCTAAAATTGTCTGCAGCAGAACAACTTTTACATCGCACCCTGATGTAGCACATCACACATCCACTCTAAAATGCCAAAGGATGCACGTTTAATGAGGTATCTGTGCTAATTCCTGGAAATATCACATTCTTTCCCCATAGTATGGCCCTTCACCCTTACCATCCCTCTCCTGCATTCTTTATCCTTTTGTGTCTCCCTCTGGCTTTCTTCTCCTACAGCATATGTTTATGTTCTTGCTATAACATGTCGTTATCCATGTCACCTTTGCTCCTTGACAGCGTTGTGCTAACTAATTACTTACTGAGAGACGCTGCGTGCCATCATGACTTCCAGCACACTGATACACTTGCAGCCCACGCGTGGAGCACATAAATTAAGTTCAAGTTGTTGTCTTTATTTTTTCTGAAGAATATAATGCTATTTTGGTTTTTGCATGATGCATTACCTTAGGTGTCAGCTTCATTTGTTTTTCACGTGTGCAGTTTGTGTACAGTATCACACAGCAATGTAAATGAGCCGCCTTATGCAGAAACCTCAAGCATGTAGTTAATATCTATCATTATCTCTCCAGGCACTGTGTGATAAAAAGAACAACAACACAGCAAGTATATCACTTAAAATTGACTTTAATTGACCAGAATGCAAATGCTGAAAGAGAATATATCACATAAAGAATCATCATTAGTTTAGTGCTCATCTAAAATGTTAAATTAAATTGGTCCCCATGGAGACAGTGAAGCAGGTGGTGGGTCTGTTTCCGTGGTAACGGCTTTAGTTTGAGGAGTCCTCCGATCCTTCGATGTCCTAAATGTCACAAGATAAGATACAATGTTACTATCATTAAAAATTGTTACGCTTTGCTGCAGTTTATTTCACAGGTGGATAGCGCTTACAGGAAATAGTATGTACTTTAAGAAGTTAAGAAATTTGGCAAATTTGGCCAAATATTTCTGGTTCCAGATCCCCGGATGTACAGATTTGCTGCTTTGTCTTGTCTTGAATATACAGAATATCTTTGGATTTTCAACAAACCAAGCAATTTTAGGATGTCATCTTGCTTTACATTTTTCAAACATTTCTGACATCTTTTAAAATGATGATTATGGCTATAAAAGTAGCTATTTGCTAGCATAGAAAGTAAAGAAAAGCTGCAAATCGGCATATCTTAGAAGCTAGAAACCACTAAACATTTGTCAGTTTTGCTTGAGAAATGAGCATTAATAAGCAATTAATGAGTGACCAGAATTGTTTCCATTTTATTTTCTCCAGTGAATTGTTTTAGCACCAATAAGGATTAATTAATTTATTTAAAATTTATTTTTACTGCTGTCATTGCCAGCATCTAACAACATGGTAATCGAATGAAATGTGTCTTGTGTCTTACCATAGGCTCCTGACTTCTATGAGTCATAATATGTTTCTGATATGCAGAGATGATACAGTCTCGCCTGCAAAGAGAGACACAGTGGTGGCACATTAAAGATTTCTGCTCTGATTATCCAAAATTGATTCCACTGTGAACATATCTGTGAATTTTAGGGGTTAAATATTCAGACTCACTTGCTGGTGATGCCTCCTCCTGGTGGAAGTCCTGGCATCTCCTCTGCAGCCAAGAATTTTATCACATAAAGAAGGTCGGGGTCCTCGTCTCTGGACCTCATCATCTGGATAATTTCTGTGAAGGGGGATTTTAAAAATGTGCTTATAAATTAGGGAGTGGTCATTAACCTAAAGTTTAGTGTGTTTTGTGGTGGAGGCTTGTAAGTAACTCTTCTGCAGCAAATTACCTTCCACTTTCATATCAATCTGTTGCTCCATCTCTGTCTCCCGCTGCAGTGCCTCTTGTGACACCTGGGGGGCACCAGGGAAGCAGACAATGATGATGCTGATGTTGTCCAAACTGCCCTGAAGAGGGAGACAGAGTGCAGGATTTTCAGAAAGGTTGGGTACTTCAGGTGAGTGTGTCCATTTTATGCTACTTTATACTTTTACACCACAACATCTCAGAGGAAAATATTGTAGTTTTCACTTCACTACAGTTATTAAATAGATATTGTTACTGATAATCACTGGCTACTTTGCAAATTACATAAAAAAACTTAAATGAGAATGTAGAGTTTACACTGGCTCCATTCAACCATGTTTTACATCAAGTACTTCAGTACTTAAGTACTACTTTTACTTAGATACTTTCACACTGTGATACTGGTGCTTTTACTAAACTAAAAGATCTTAATACTTCCTCCACTGTTTGAAATCACTTGAAGTACATCTGTTGATAGGGAATGTAGTAGGGGGCTGAGGTCTGTGTCAGGTTTGGATGGAGATGTTCATGTGCTGAGACAGAGTTTGGACAACATATTAATCTCCTATGAGGTCACAGTTGAGTATTTCTAGAAGTTTATGATAGCCCTGATTTACAAATACATTACTTCAGTCTGTGGCTTTTTTTTTTGTTGAAAAAGTACCTATGAAATGGAGCTACACTGATAAATAAATATTATTTTATTGCAGATGTATAGGTACCAGTGTCTATGTCAGTGACAGTAACAACAAATTGTAGTAACAAACCAAAACTACTCTCAGATGAAACGCTGCTCTTCTATGTTTTTAATCTTCCAAATATTAGTATCAGCCTTAAAAATCCAGCATCGACCTGGGCTATTTTTTTGATGTCACTGTTGTGTTATATCCGTCAGCCTGTTGGATGCAAGCAGAAAGGTTCATTATGTACTGGAACATGCCGTCTTTCAGCAAGTACTTTAAGCCTTTTTAGCTGAAATAAATAGCCGCCCATCCTGGCCAGAATAAAACCTCTGAGCTGGTGTGTGTTGGGCTCCCGTCAACACACTCACATTCAGTCTTAATCTGCGCCATGTGTAGCTTTACCTCCCTCCTATCCCATGTCCCAGGATGCCTTAATACAGCTATTTATAGGACAGGTGAAGAGTGCGTCAGTTACTAACGAGCATTAACCAGACCTGCAGGAGAAATCTACTTATCAGTGTAATTCCTCCTCACAGAGACCCTGACCACTATGGCCTCTTCTTAAAGTAAAGCCTCCCATTCATAAATCCACCAGCTGTAACACTATGTGTCCTACTGCAGAGTCCAGTGAGCTGAGTTTGGAGAAATTAGCAGGAGTTCTGCTGAGCTAGGACTGCAGGATAATGCTAGTGCATGTACACAAGTGAGAGGGAGTTAAGTGGCTCGATTAAAATTGACTGGATTCTAATCTGTTCTTGTAGTGAATGATAAGAATAAGAGTTTATCAATAGTCTGGAACTGCTTCACTGAGCATAGGGCACTTTGGACACATCCTGTAAATGATCAAAATGTATATCAGAATAATCACAGGGCCATTTTTTATCCATACATACTATTTGGGATGTCCGTTTTTTTTTCTGTGTTAAGGCTCCTTAATGTAAAATCAATTAAGTATATAATTCACAGTAAATGGAAGGAAAGCACCATTCATTCTCTGATTAGTGGTGAGGCTCATTCATCAGTGCTCACTTTATTTATGGATTCATTTGCTTATTATTGTCTTGATTGATTGTTTGGGCTTTAAAATGTCAGAAAACAGTGACAAACGCCCATCAAAAACTCCTAGAGACCAAGGTGACCTTAGACTCCAGGAGTTCAAACCAACAGTTCAAATCCCAAAGATATGCAATTTATTATTTTAAAAAAGCTGCAAGTGCAGAAAAAAGCTGCAAATCTTCACATTTGACCTTGAGACTGTGTTTTGTTTCAAGCAAAACTCTTGTTTCTAGACAGCAGTTAATATTTAAGCATTCTGGCTTCTTTTATTAAAAAAACTGTTTATATTTGTGTAGGCAAGTATTGAAAAAGTTTTGTTTTGATAGCAGGAACTTGTATTGGCACTAGATTACAAATGATACCCATACCAAGGAATGGTCATAATCAAACTGTCTGAATTGCCTTTAAGCTTTAAGACTGTAAGACATCTCACCTTATAGAGGCAGAGGTCAATGACTTGGGTACAAATCTCCCTAAGGTCATCGCAAACCTGCAGCCGGCTGCGCACAAAGGCACACAGTTCCTCGTTACCAATGGCGTCCCACACGCCATCACATGCCAGAATCAGGAACTCGTCTTCAGGCGTCCTCTCCAGCTCATACACCTCTGGCTCCGGCGACACTAGCTGCTCGGTCTGTGGCCTCCAGTCCACCTCCTTGAAGTCAAAGTCCCCCAGCGCTCTGGAAACAGCCAGCGAGCCATTGACTCTCTGCAGGGTCACAGAGCCTCCGGCGTTCTGGATACGCTCCTTTTCCCTGGGATTGAATGGCTTGTGGTCCTCCGTGTAGAAGACCACCTGGCCGTTACGGCAGAGCAGAGTGCGGGAGTCCCCACAGTTGATAAAGTAAATGTAACTTGGCGAAATCAGGACAGCTGCTGCCGTGGAGCCACTTCGGTCCCAGTTGTCCTGGCGAGCCAGTTTGTGCATGTGACGATCAATGTCCAGGAAGCCCTCACGGATCCCCTCCTTCACCTGCTCGGGGTCCTCGCTCGCTTTAACCCCACCTGTGAGGGGGAAACATTTGTTTTTAATATTGATTCAAACACAGATTGTATAGTTTCTGGCAGTTATGTTGTTTGTTTAGAGGCCAACACACATAAACCTTGATACCATATAAACTGGGGTGGATTGTGTTGATTGATTTGTCTAATGCCTGCCTTCTACATTTAGTAGCATACTGCAAGGTCAGAGTTCTAAAACCAACACTGCAGAGAGAGAACATGTTGTTAGAGTAACACTGTAGCTTAGTGCAATAACATGGCCGCCACAGAGCCAGGGTTCTCCAGGTCACGATTGACAGCTGTAACAAGAGTTTATTAAAGATTTTCATGTAATTATGGTTAATTTTCTTCCTCATTTTTCTCTCAGATAGCCAACCAATCAGTTCACAGCTCTAAATGTCAACTACAAAATTTAACATCTGAACAAATGTCAGCAGCTGCGTTTTGTTCTTCAAAATTTGCTCCCGCTGTTTTCAATCCCTGATGCCTCTAAATTACTTTGCCCACTCATGTGTCACAAAAATACCACAGTATCCAGAACTCTTATTTTGAAAAGTGCTACACATTATTTTATGTTTTTTTAATCAACTTTCATCACTTTATATACCCTGAATGTGTATCATTTTAGCTTTTATGTATCTTCTCTCATTCAGCTGATTTCATGTACTCTGTGTTTGTAAATTAAGTCTATGTCGTGAAGTAGGCCTACTTGAATATAGTACGCAGAGCTCTTATTTGCAGGGCATCTATTAAAGGACGTTTATTAAAAATCCAAAAATGCTGTATGTTTTCAGTTTGACATGCCAGACTGTTTCTGCATGATATTACATGACTGACTGACTCATGAATGATTTTACATTGAGCATTGCATTTAAACTCTGGCTAGATCCATCCACTCCAAAGAAACAACTAGAAGTGTATTCTGTGCTAATTAGATTAATTTCATTAGTCACTAATTGTTCTGTACCTGTTGCCAGGATGTGTTCCAGCAGGTTTCTGGAGCAGTACTGTGCCACTGTGGTGCCTGCATGTCCATCAAAAACAGCAAAGTATCCCCACTCTGTCAGCTCTCCTCTCAGCTGGGGCATGCAGGTGTGGGCGTCCTCCATCTGAGCCCTCCAGCCCTGCATGCTAGCCACAGCGTAGTTCACCCCCGGCTGAGACCCCCCCTCAGACACGTGCTTCTCCAAGATGGGGCGCTCCAGGTACGGGCTCGGCATCAAGTCGTCCTCATCCAGACTGTCCTCCTCCCCCCCAGGCCCCGCTTCCCTGGACCCCCCTTTGAAGAAGAAGGTAACCATCTTCTCCGTCTCTTTGACCAGCTGGCGGAGGAAGGAGGGAACCTCCACGTTGCTCGCCCGCCTGGCCGTCCTCATCACCCCGCGGAGCCTGTTCTCAAGCTTCCTGCTTGACCTGGCAGCAGCCTGTCTCCTCCTGGTGCCCCTCCTCCGGCCCTGTGTTTTCCTCAGCAGGTCCAGCGCAGCAGTTAAGCCGTGTCACTCCACACAGGTAAACAAAAAGTGAGTTAGAAAGAGTTATCCTGTCAAATGAAAAATTGAGTTGGTTTTCTGTTAAAAATGATTAGGGACATTTTTTCATTCCTCAGCCTGTTTGTAGAGCCAGACAATTTGTCCTCTGTCCTTTGTATTCTTTGACATAAGATTGTAAGGTGTCTTTCCCTCTCTGTCTTGCTGTTTCTGTGTCTCTCTCTCTGCTGTACCCCTCCTGTATCAGCCTTGTACTCCTATTGGCCCATCTATTTCTGTTTATTTATCCCTCTGCTCTGCCCCCACCTACTGTCCCTGTATTTGTCCCTCTCTCCCTCCCTCTGTCTGTGTAACACTGCTGGATAATCACCTGTCCCTCAGGGCAGCCCAGATGACATGTGTCTGCACACATGCATGAATTATGAGCATGACAATGATCCCATTGTCAGTCGTACATATTTATATGAGCATTATATGTCAGATACAAGAAAGTTTGAATCCAAACAAGTTAATTCTTGGTGACTTGTCATTCAGTAATTTTGCTTATTCATTTTATTGAGTGACAAGGTGAAAATGTTTTTTTATAGCAGCTGCACAGTTAACGTAGGGGTGAGATTCTTGGGTCAGTTGCTTTAGGAATGTTTTTGTATTTTTTACTTTGCACTCTCGTGGTCCAGCTTTCAGATTTGGCAGTGACTGGGATTTTCCAGTTCTCTCTCTTTAGGCTCGCATAAAACTCCAACGATTTAGTTGTATTTTCCCAAATATATCATGTCGGTTGTCGGTTGGATCAACGCAAGACAGGTTTATTTGTACAGCACCTCTCAATAACAACATGACAATTTAAAGTGCTTCCTATTGCATAAAAATGACAAGATATAAACACAGGGCAACATTAAAATGCACATATATAGAACAGAGGAGAAAAACAAGCTAAAATAGAATAAAGAAGGAATAAAAAGTAACAGTGCAACTCCTTCTCCAAGTTAAATAAGGTTTGTTCTAAAGTTGTGTTATGTGTTGACACACTTTCTCAAACCTACTCTTGTAGTGTATATGACTTGCTGATTCCCTGCTGTCCCAGCATGACACTTTGTGTCTTTATCTCATTAAATGCTGTGTATTTGGAGCCTCTCACCTGGTTTACATGCAGGGACTTCAGAGATTTAAAGGTTAAGGACTAAATGTGTTACTCTCTGGTCTTATCCAGCTATAAGTAGGACTAAACCTTTTATCAGCTGATGTTGGTTTCTGCTGGAGTGTTTTAAAGTGTTTATTTTTAATACTGATTACACACACACACAGCAAAGAGGGGGACACGAGAAGTGCATCGCCCATAACTCTGACCAACTTTAATTTGACAGGTGTGGTGAAAACAGAGGCCCAGTGTATATGTTTTCAATATGTTTTCTTTGTTTGTTAAACTCGGGTATACTGCAAAGTGCGGAGAGATTTACCCGGCGCTGATAGACTTAATCAGCATTGCATGAACATGTTTGGCAAGTGTTTCATTCATATGTAAAAGTTCCACACTAGGCTCCCTCTCAGCAAAATGTGGTGTTCAAATAGCCTGCATGGCTGTATGCATTTAATTGTAGTACTTGTACTATATATAGTACTTGAATTGCCTTTGTGTACAAAAATGTGATGTATAAAGCACAGTGAAGAGGGCATACACCGTTTCCTTCTAACCTTTTTTTCCATTTATCATGATCCAAACAGTGTAGCAGCCTCAGTTTTTCAGATGCACACTACTGCCCCCTACTTTTCACTACTGCACAGGCCTCACTTTCTAATGCTTTTAGTTGAGTGTGCACATTATTTATACTCCAGCTTTTATGATTTATTTTGTTGTGGTTTGTTTGTATAGGTGCACTTTGTGCAGCATTTCATAAATGTGAATTTATGGAGAGGATTTGTACATCTAAAACTTAATAAAGCTGACATGCCTCACATGCTAGTAAGCTATGAATCTGACTTTGGCTTCAGCCTGTCCTGTCCTTCTTCCACCTATGTATGTATTGTATATGCTCAACTTGTACATTATTAATGACTTCCTTATTTGACTTATTAATGAGTCCTCCTTCCCTTACAGGCTGCGCCTATAAGATCCTGAGATGAAATCACATGATGAGGGAGAGAGAGACAGACAAAGATTAACCATGAATGGGAGATGACAGCAGGCTCAGACAGACACGGGGACACACTCATGCTGCTCTGCCTCCACTGTAGCGTACACTACTACCGCTGCAGTCATAACGATGCGAGAGGAGAGGAGGGAGCAGAGGGGAGGATGGTGGAGTGAGGCAGGGCGGGGCTGCTGAGTGACGGAGCGAAAGGCAAGAGAGGGAGGAAGCTGCTCAACAGACGGCCAAGAAACACAAGGAGGAGGAGGAGGAGGAAGGAGAAAGAGAGAGAGAGAGAGAACGTGTGTGTGTGTATCCACAGGGCGTGAGTGCCGGCAGCAGAGGAGGAGGGGGGGGGGCTTCCAGACTGGATGGGCCCAGCGATGCCTTGATGGAGTATGGGCCAGGTTTTAGGATTCTCCCACTGCCGTGAGTCTGCTTTTTTTTTCCTCCGATGTTTCCATCTGTGTTTCCTGTGCGGGAGGTCTGCATTTGTGTATCTTACTCTACCATCAACATATATATCTATATATATATATATAGATATATATTCCAGCTCATCATCTTTTCTTGCTAACTGCTGTGAGCATCGCATGTGTTAGCTCACCCCTCCCTCCCTCCCCTTCTTCCAGCCTACTCTCCATTCCTCTCTCCTGCTCCTACCTTCAATAAACACATGGCTCAACGGATGGATGCAGTGCAGAAGCAGACCTTTTTGTTGCCTCTCATTGATTTGCAGTTGTTTATGTGGCTGTGTGCAAGAAGGTTTTGCAAGTGGGCATGTCCAGAATGCAAGTTATTTCGACCTGAAAGCTTCTGTTGTGCTTTCGTATCCATGTTTCCATCCATTTTATCTTTTTCTCCCAATATTTACCTGATATTTACTACAGTCACATGACAGCATTTTATGAGTATTTGCATGTGTTCATATATATGCAAAAAGGAATATGCTGCGTTCGCTGCTCAGCATGGGTTGATTTATAAGCTAATGTCACGCTGGCTATCTAATGTAGTGAAGGCCATTACTGCTGCCAATTTAGCTCTGTACAGAAATAAGTCTGCATTCATTGACCTACAGTATGCAGCTACGATTGTCATTCCTGTGATGTGTAATTTATATACACATCTTCAGTCTCATAAAACATAGTTCACTGTTATAACTTCTGAAAATGACTCACAACAAAGTACTGCAGTGTTTGCTGGGGCTTTTATTTTATTAATCATGTCACCTACTTTTCAGTGTTTTGAAAGGCACGTTATAAGATGAATCTGAGATGGTGGAGAGATTGAGTTTTGCAGCATGTAAAAACAGCAACAACACATGAATATTTTTTTGGCAGTTTCTTACTGCAACGTGTTTCCAAGTAGTAAAATTTTGACTGTTTTCTTCCAGAGGAATATGGCTCTGTGGCATCCACTCCAGACTCAACACCTCCGTGCACCGATGGTACGAAGCAGACACTCGCACGATAACAAGAGATTCCTTACAGTATAAGAGATTCCCGCTTTCTGACGCATCTTTGATTTGAAGATGAATTCACCCAAACACCCCTGTCATGTAACTCCTCTGGTACCAGTAATGAAGATCCACAGGTTCAAAAAGAAGCACCGTTATTGTTCAATTTTGGAAGGAGAGACGTTTAAGCTCTTATCAAAGAAGGTTTCATCCTTAGATGTCACACACCTTTTTCTCCCAGACATCAAATGACACACTTTGGTGCTTTTCATCTGACATATTTATTTATTTAAAGCAAAATCACACTCTTTGCACAACACTGAAGTGATATACACAGTTTTAGCAGCAGTTTCTATAATTGAATGAACTGCTAAGTGTTGTAAATTGCTCCTCTGCTCAGAGTGTGTACAGTTTTCTACATTTTCTCTTCTCTGTATCTCTCTGTTCTGTGTCTGTTATGTCTCTGGTGCACTGGGGTAACCACTTTTTGTGTCCATTCAGGCGGAAACGAGGAGTCAGAGATGTACGAGCTGCAAACAGCCAGGGAGTGGTCTGACGACGACGAGGGCGGAGATGGAGATCCAGATGATGATGAGGGACTGGCCTCGTCCCCGTCCATCTGGGGCACACCACGCCAGAACTCCTTTGAGCTGACTTTCTCTTACATCGCCATCGCCGAGGCTGAGGCGGTGGGAGCCTCACGACATCTCCGCGACCGACGCAGGGGCGGCTCTCGGGGGAGTCGCACCCCTCTGATCCGCACGGACACCTTGGAAACACTGTTGGACTCCCCCGACGTGGACTGGGACCCTCAGGCCTTCCTCAGCCAGGAGGAAGAGGAGGAGGCATCAGAAAGGAGAGAGCGGGAGAGGGTAGAGGCGAGGACGACGAGCGTGGCGGGACGGAGGGAAAGAGAGCAGCATGGACAAACTGAGACTATTACAATTCAGCCCTCTCCCCAAAATCTGGACCCAGAAACTCAGGGGAGAGATGCAGAAATCCAAAGAGAGGAGATTCAAAGCAGTACGACTGAGTCTGTCCCACCTCCATCCCTGTCTGCACAGCAGCAGAGCCCAACACAGATACTTCAGGGTGAGAGAAACGAGGGGAGATGAGGGAGTTGTTTTATTTCCTTGTTTTATTTCTTCACTTCTCATCAGATGACACATAATTTCAAGTAGACAGTATAGTACAGTAGACGATTCAGAATTAGAGTGTTCACAAGTTCATTAGTTCACCTATCAGGCTGACAGGCTCAGTATATTCTCAGGGGATGATTCCCGACTGAATTGATGATTTGCCAGCTGATGCGCCAGCGTTTGCCCCTCTTCTTGGCATTAGTAATTCTTCCAAATACCATCCTCCCTGTCTGCAATCATGAGCATCAAACCATAGTACTGACAGGAGCTGAGTATGTAGCCTGACTTATGATGACCTTTCCTTGAGGCACACTTCATGTGATGTGGCACAGAGGCAGAAATTACAGCAAATCATAACGACAAGGGAATGGCCAAAAGTCAGTGGGGGCCTCTGTTTGGAAAAGCAATTAGAGACATGTTATGAGCTTTCTGTGTAGGAATGTAATAAATATGTAGGTGTCATATCATCAGTTTAATTTTTTGGGGAATGTTTACATGTGTAAGGATGAAATTACAATTATTTTTTTGCTTTCTGCACAGGAAAGTGTTCTGATAAGATACAGTCGAATCAGAAGTTACAGTCACAAGCTCCACCCACCTTTTTCTTCAGTCTGTACTTATTCATTTAGATGATATGCTGACTAATGCAGGGTGTATTCTCAGCTGTATTGTGAGAATAATGAAGAGTCCAACCCATTTATTAATAGCTTTTTCAGAGTGACAAAATCTATTTGGACCAATGATTTTATTCCAGAGTGGAAACTTTAAGTGTGTGTGCAGAAATACTGACATCACCGTCTTTAAACTCGTATTAGTCATGTCTTATGATCTGGTTCTTTTCTGAATTATTCTACCCCAATATGTAGTTCATGGAAATTGTGTCAAATTTTAAAAAGTGCTGTCCAAATACTTCTGATTGAACATCTAATTTGATGTCTTTTGTCATTAGCTTTAGCTCTAGCTGAGCATGTACAAGTCAGCAGTGATGTCATTGTGATAGTGACATCATCTTCTGTTTCCCAGCAGCAGCAGCAGCCTCCTCACCGAGCCCCGAGCCAGAGTCTCCCGTCACCAGGGAAACCATCTCAGTCAAGCTGCTCACATCTGTGCGACCCAGAGGCCCAGCCTCCTCATCGCCAGCTGCCATTGGTCTAAACTCTCAGGAACAGCTGGTCAGCGATCACTGGTTCTCGGCACTTAGCCTATCAGAGGACCCGACAGTATGCACCCACATAGCAGGTACGAGATTCACCATGGTACCTTCCCTCTCTCTTCAGACCTCTGTCCTTCTACCTTACCCCATCTCTCTGTCTTTGTCTTGTTGCTCTTGAATCGATACTTTGAATAAAGAAAGAATATCAGATTTCAGCATGGACCTTCAAGAGCAGGCAGACAAAGATAGCCCCCCCCCAACACACACACACACACACACACACACACACACGCACACACACACACACACACACACACCCCATGGAAGTCGTGGCTATCCATTGTGTCTCCATAGCAACCCTCTCTCGGGATTTCAGGAATGATTGGCTAATTGTGGAGAGAGCATTCCTGGCATTGACCGACTTTTTCGACTCACACCATCCCCGCTGATATCATAGTGTATTATTGTTTGGCACACACACTGGGAAAGAGAGACAGGTGTGTGTGTGTGGTGTGTGTGTGTGTGTGTTTGTAGTTTCTTTTTATGCAGATTTGTGGGACATTGTTGTCACTGTAGGAGTGAGTGAGACACAGATGAAGGGAGAAAGAGAGAGGGAGAGATAACATCCTGTCTTCCAGCTTGATGGCACTTTAAGTGGACCATCACTCAGAGTGGAGTTCAGTCTTATTTTAGTTGACGTGACGGGGGGGGGGCAGTAAACCCTTAGACTGTTGATGATGAATGGGTGGCCAGGCTGATGACAGAGTTTAGGGTGTCCTGAATAAATAGCACATATGCATCATGTTTTTTTGTGGCTTTATTACTACCTATTGTACAGACTGTGTATCAAACCACAGTGCTTTTGTTGGCAATTGAAATATGTCTCTTGCACAGAGTATTGAAAGATGGCATTGAATGTCTGGTCAGATTCAGAAATTAGAATGAAAATTAGAATGAAATAAGCTGCATTTTCAGTACCATTTGCTAAAATATTGAACTCAGCCCCAGAAAATCAATCCCTGTCACACAACAGTAGTAGTAATGGTGGCACCAGAAGGTTTGGCTTGGTGACATAACAGAAAATAAACCCTGGTTCTCCTGTTTCAGTTGAGGCATAAATATGAACACAACACTATATAACCATAAGTTAGCAATACCATAAATCCATTCTGCTTCACAGTGGATTTCTGCTTTAAAGAGGAACATCTAGTGATTTTTAGATTTTTTGGTGCAATTGCTGTGAATCATCTCTTTATGTGTGAAGCCCTTGGAGTCTTGAAGAGCGGTGGGTGGTGCTGCGAACAAGATTATTTTGGGCTGTCAGGCCTTTGGACTGCTGAGTGAGCAGGGGGTGGCCAAAAACAGCTCAGCGGGGCAAGGGGAGCGCAGTGGGACAGAGAGAGGGGGACAGAGGTTGCGAGGGGAAAACATTGGAGCAGCAACCAAAATGGCCAGTAAAGGTGAGACTTTGGGCTTAATGCGAAAAAGAGGAAAATATGAGACAGCAGTGTGTACACCTACGTAGATGATGTTGAGGTATTCGCTTACAGTCGAGAGCTGACAGTCCACTACTGCTGCGTTTGATTTCGGTGAGAAGAGAGAAGATACAGATTCAACTGTAAAGGGGTGGAAACCACTTCTAGTCTGTAGTAGTGGACTCTTTAGCTTTGTGACTCTGGTGCTAGTGGAGAGAAGGGCCAGGCTGTCAGGGGACTGAAGGTGAGAACTGAGTGGATTTCTCGCTTTTCTTTGATCCTTTTACAAGCAGAGTCTCTGGAGACGGCAGCTTCCGTCAGCTAGAGGTGTGTTTGGCTTTGAACTGATGAGCTGTTTAAATGTAGCAGGGTAGCCTCCGTATCAGTTGCTTTCATTTAAATTAGCACCAGCCATTCAAATGAGTTTCAACTCTGGTGTTGTGGTATTCCGTTAGCAGATTATTGTTGTGGTGTGTATTAACTTTGCCAGCTGGGTTCTCTAACATTTTAGTGTTTCCTCTTTAGGATTAAGAGCTTGGCACAAGCAGAGACATTTCAGACTGCAGTAGTGGGATAATTCCTGGACACATGATTCAGCTAACATGACCTCAGTCAAATGAGATGGATGTTGATGTTAAAATGAAAGTATGTCACAACTGGTTGAAGAGAAAGTGTAATTTCTGTTGGTTAATTGACTGGATGGTTAGTTGATTACTTGATTAGATTATTGATTCCTTCGTGCATTTGCTTCCTTGTGGCTCATGTATATAACTCAGCAGAGATTGTACACTGAACTCTGATATAGATCAGAGTGTCCTGATGTTATATCCCAGCAAATGATATGTGCTGAACAGTGTAATACTTGTCTTCTGATTAGAGCTAAGTACTACTCACTCATTTCTGAGTCATTTATTAGAGTACCTGTGGATCCAGCTGCACATGAAGTCCACTTGAAGTATATTAATGTTAGCACAGAAAAATGAGTTGAGGTAAGTTATAGGTGGCTATGGAAAGAAACAAGTTCTTAAGTCCACCCTAAGGGCACCTAAAGGCTATAACATTTATTACACCCAACAATATAAAGGTGTTGCAGAAAGAATTGCACACTGCAGATGATTTAGCTGCTTGATAACTTTAGAAACAGCAACAGTTTATGATGCAGTGGTGATAGCATGTGTGGGGTTTAAAGAAGGAAAGAAAAACACTTGATACCTCTCTAATTTCTGTTAGAGAATATGAAGCTACCACCCGCAGCTAGTTAGCTTAGCTTAGCAAGACTAGAAAAAGGGGGAAACAGCTAGTTTTGGCTCCACCTACCAGCACCTGTAAAGCTCATTAATTAATATGTTATCTTGTTTGTTTATTGTATATGGGAACTGATCAAGCCTAGTCAAGAAGTAGTCTGGCACATAATCCCTCTTAAAAATGCAAATTGCCTTTTTACAGATTTTTTGTACAGATTAAACAAGATGGATAAGATGTGTTGGATAATAATCTTGAAGGGTGCTGGTAGCCAGATTTTGTAACCTTTGGACAAACCAAGGGTAGCTGTTTCTAGCTGTTTCCCAAACTGTGAACTATTCCTTCAAATAATACCCAAGCTTAACAATATGTTCGACAATCTATAATTATCAAAAATGTAATACATGCCTCCTGCAGAGTTGCTCCACCCCAATGTGTTTAGAAAATCCTAGGTGAGTAAAGAATAAATGCAGAGTGTGGGCAGTTCTATAGTCCAGTGCAGTGCCTATGTAGTGTCTTCTGTGTTTACTTTGTTTAACAGACACATTGTCCTCAAATGAGGTGCACTCAGCACTACAGTGTTATTTTACTTTTTCTTTTTTTCTTTTTTTAAAAATCAAATTAGTCTTCTAGTCTCACCCCGTGTGCTGAGTAGCCCTGTCCCAGACTGACAGCAGCACAAACAACCCCATTGGACAGGTGTGTTCCAGGGGCATCATGGGTATTAATTGTGTGTGGTGATGTTTATAAATAACACACCTGCTGTCAGTGCACTCTATTCAAAGAGGCTTCCTTGTATTCTAATGCTGAGGCTTAGCATTTCACTGAATTATGAGCACAAAGAACTACGCCTGTATGACAGTGCAGCGCCATACAACAGACCCTGTAATTACAGAAACACTGCTTTAACTGCTGTATGGGCTGTTTGCTATGGTTTGATCTGTTTTGTCCACATTTTGTAATGCAACATAGTCAATCATAAAGATTATACATTGTTGTATAAAGAGAAAAATGTCATTTTTGAAAGGATTTGGTCTAGAAAAGGTATATTCTAATGTATATACTGAAGTTGTCCACTCCAGTAAAGCATGACTCTATGGACGCCTCAGTCTCCAAGGCAGCTGTTGCTGGGTGACAGAGAGGGAAACCAACAGGGTGTGGAAAAGGGACTGCTGAAGGTCTGACGTGTGTCAGCAGGTGCTGTGAAAGCCTGCATCTAAATTCTCCTCGACCGCTTGCTTCCCTCTTTCATCCAAGGGCTAAATATAGCCCGGGCCGGAGCCTGACGTGTCCTCGTAGCTGCTATGTGTGCTCTCATGCTGGAGGCTAGAAATCCCTCCCCTGAATCATGCCTCCCCTTACCACTTCTATTGCCTCCCTTTCCCCTTCCTATCCCTATGTCAGAACTACTTTATCCTCCTGTCATTCTTCCTCTTCCTGCTACCAACCCCAAAATGAAAAGACCTTGTGGTCAGCCAAAAGCTGAAAAGGCTGGGGAGGGATGTTGCTGCAGTTGGTCTGGTAAAACCAGTGGGGATGCAGTAATTCACAATGCTGTTGGCTGTCTACGGCTAGAAAATCTTCTGCTTGAATTTAATGAACCAGCTTGTTTATGACTTTTACACACATGTGACTTAATTACTTTTGGGACTATTTTATCCCAGATGTTTGGTGATTGATGCAGTACCTACAGTATGTAGATAAGTCAGTCAGTATGCTATCTGTAGCCTGGTTCAAGACCTGAGTCTGAAACAGCAAAATCTCTTAATTTAAGAATTCAAGTATTCAAATTGATTTCTCCCTGTCTTTTTTTGTCTCTTTTACTCTGTCTTCCTCCATCTACCTTCCTTGTCTTTCAGTGATGGATCTGATTTACTGGAAGGACACGGAGCGAACGGGCATGGTGCTAACGGGACTGGTGGTAGGCCTGCTGTCCCTGTTCCAGCTCAGCATCATCACTGTGGTCTCCACAGTCTCCCTAGCTGTCATGTGCTTCACCATCTCAGTGCGCATCTACTACCAACTCCTCTACATTCTCAGCTGGGGTGATGGACAGCACCCCTTCAAGTAAGTATGCTTTGCTTTTAAGTGCACCTCCCCACTCCCTTCTTCTTTCTTGTTCCTGCTTTCCTAAAAAAAGAACAGGAAGAGTGGTCAAGTGGGGAGGAGAAAAATGACAGAACACATAGACAAAGAGCTGGAGTCACCCCATTAAGTCACATAAACATTTTCTGAAACAACGCCTGAGTTCATTCAGCCAAAAGCCTTTTTCAATACACTTCCTTTTTTCTTTGTTTGCTTAAGCAGATTTGTTTCATTTCAAAATGCATTCATTTATTATCGTTCTTAAATCCAGTAACAAAATATGGGGTAGCTTCAACTATGGTTATTGATTTGTGTGTCTATTTGCATTGCTGCGGTTATGTTTGGATGCAGACAGTTAAATCACTGTTAAAAATAAGGCTTGTAGTCGTCTGCAGCATACTGTTTCAGTGTGTCTGTACCAGTGTATTCATTATGTTGCCTTGATAAATAGTCAGATTGTGTACTTATGTGTACTTATAAATCAATGATACCTCTTCCCATGGATGAAATGACAACTGCGTAGATTACATTGATTATAGAAGCCTGGTAGTGAGTGACTTAGCATATTGAAAAGGTTTGGCCTTTTGACCTTTGGACACTGAAGCAGTGACAGGAGGGATTGAAGAATATTAATCACTGCGACGTTAAACGTCATTATTTGGTAAACAGTAAAGGAAGAATGACTAGGGAAAGTTCTCTGCAAATTAACATTAGAGAGAGATGCTAGAGAATAAACATTCAATATCAGCCTCCTTTTTTCTGCATTTCATATCCTCTTTTTGTTGTCTCATTATCTCTCAGGTCATACTTGGACCTGGACATCAGTTTCAGTGGGGAGCAGGCTGACCTCTACATGCAGAAAGCCATCGTCATGGCTCTGTCTGCTGTCGACACTCTGAAGAGACTCTTTTTTGTTGGAAACCTTTTCGAGTCCTTCAAGGTGAGCTAAGCTAACACAAAGTTAGGTTTACTTGATTTGTGTACGTGTGTGTGTGTGTGTGTGTGCGTGCTGCTCAGTCTCCTGTTTACTCTCTTAATTAATGTATCTGTCCTCAAAGATTTGCCTCACCCTGTCCAGAACCTCTCTCCCCGTCATTAACCCAAGCATCGGTCCATCTCTGCATTCTCTCATTTTGCTCCATCATCTGTCATCCTCCTCCCTCCATCATCCCAGCTGCCTCCATCACTGGAGATGACAGCATCACCATGCCAACCGTCTCTTATTATGCCAGCTCAGAGCTGAAGACTCTGCTCCTTAAAAAAGGGCAATATCACTGACAGCAACTGTCAGTCCCAATGACATATCTTTGGTATTCATGTGAAAAGCAATCAGTCCCTGTGGAAAAAAATCCTTTCAAACTAATTTGAATTGTTACTAACAGCAGCAAAAGGAGGCAGTCTGCTTCACTCTTCTCATTTATGTTATTTATGCCAGCATCTCTCAATAGCAGAGCCAGAGCATTATGTCTAAATAAATCTGACAGTATTACATGTCACTATCTGTTCCAACAGTTTGTATACAGTCTGTGCTTTTTGCTTTTTTCTTTGCTGCATTGTTTTAGATAGTGCTTGATTGTAAACCGACTTCATACAGTTCAGCAATGTTGTTTGCTAAAACTGGTTTTCAGTTGACAGTGCAAATATGAAAAATCTTATGTTGTATAATATTTACTTCTGAATTTATTTGAAATGTGAAATAGAATTTGACATAAAAGCTGAAATGTTCTTATAAATTATTGCACATCATATATCAGCAGAAGAAGAGGTTCAGTTCATCACTGATATATTTACAGCGATTCGATAATAAACAGCAGAAGTTTGTTACCAGTCAGGCTTAACACATTAACAGTGAATGGTGAATTGGTGTAAGCTTACTCAGCTTCTAAATCCCAGGACCTCTCAGTCTCAACCCTGACCTGGTCGGTATGTGACATGACACGTACAATGCCGTATGCAGAAACACCCCGGAATTTCTTTCCATCTGAGACAGGGGTGTCCCATATCAGGGCAGCACTGGATCCCCTACTGAGACTCTGAGAGATATAAGGGGAAACACCCAAACCTATATTGGGAGTTATGTACTTGGAGCAGCTTACCTTCATCTAAAAGAAAATGATGTCAGCATGAATTGTTTTAGTTGAGTGCCATATTAGATATCCACAATATAATACAATGCAAGGAACCAAGCAGCACTGCAGCATGATTTACTGCCTCCTAAAACAATGGAATTAAAACCACATGGAGTGGTGCTGGAGGGTTTTCTGGACATCTGCACAGACTATTGATGGGAGTTAAACTAACTGCAGCTGTTTCTCTGTTTTTGTTTTTCTTGGTCATAGTTCCTGGTTCTGATGTACCTCGTGACGTACCTGGGAGACCTGTGCAATGGCCTTACTCTGCTCATCATTAGTAAGAAACAGATGTCTGCTGACTGCTGGAAGTCTGGAATCTGTTAACATACTGCGTGGTTATCATGTTAACTGCACTACTTTTCTGTGTCTTCTTTCTTCTCCAGGTGTGATTGCTCTCTTTTCTCTGCCACTTTTCTACAGACAGCGCCAGGTAATAACTCTCTTAATTCATTCTTTATATTGTTACTTTAACTGGCCCTTCATTTCTATAGTCATAAACATCTCTGTTTGGCCATTTCTGTTCTATCACAGGAGCAAGTGGACAGCATCACTGCAAAATTCCAGGCCCAAATTGACAACGTCAAGGACATGTGAGCACACCGCCATCTTCTGGCACAGTGGTGCCATCACAACACAGCTGGTGTCACTGGTGTTTCTCAGCAGATATTGAGGATCTGTCCCGATAATCACACTTAACATTTGCCCACTTGTGTTATAGCTGCCAGTAGCAATTAAACTGTATTATCTGAGGACATGAAGACCTACTATGCATAATGCCACTTCAGTTCAGTTCATTAATCTATTTGAATCTCCAGGCAAATCACAGATGTGGGTTGTGGTTCAGAGGTCTGAGGTTTGTTTTTAAGTCTTTAGAACGGATATATCTCTTTATAATGTTGATAATACTTGACAGTGTAGATATATGATTTTATTCTTAACAAGAATAGTCAGTGTGCATCTGTGGAGGTCCCACCATAACTGTGTACTATTCTATTCTAGTGATATTTTATGCTGATGCCAAACAACAGCTAATAGACTCATTACTGCCAGCTTTTGGAATAGTGTTGTGCTGCAAGTTAATGGCAAATTTTCTAATACACTTAGCTAAAATCTAATACATGTGCCTCAGGTGCTTCCACCCACCATTAGCAGTGCACATAACAAATAATTAAGCCTAGTGAGTGGGTGTTTTTTGCTGAAATGAAACTCAGGAATTTTACTTAATGTCAACTAAACACTGGCAAAATGACTGCAAAGCCACCACCTCTAGCTTAGAAGATATTAACAGTAATACAATCATTTCACAGAAATTTAAAGGACCACTATATGTTATTGTTTGTTTGTGTCTGGTTTTGCTTAAAAATCAGTTCAATAAACGTAGCAAAAGTAGCTAATTTAGGTGACTAGAATATTGGAAATACAAGGCTAACAACTCAGAATAACATGAGTTTCCTCCCTGACATTCTGCAGGTACACTTGCCTACGGTCTGGTGGGGGCTTAAATACAATGTGGGAATTGGGACCGACCCTAAATTTGCTGATCTGCATAAGCACTAAACCCTCCTCTATTACTCCTCCACAGCTTTCAAAGACTTGTCCAGGGCGGTGGCCCTCCCCCTGACCCGACTCCTGGTGGCGCCAAGCCCAAAATCCAGTAAACCGTGATGAACAAGAACTTAAAGACACACTCCCAGAGTTACAGGCTGTCACTCAGATGTCTTACCCAGCAGTCTGTGCTCAGAGCTCTTGAGAATAGAGCTCCAGAGACTGGGGAAGGGTTGGGATGATACTTAAACGGACGATGATGATGAGGATTACGCATGGTACTTTATACTCTAACTGTATCTACGTTATGGGGTCAGAGGTTGGGGTTAAAATTTAATCAAGGTGAAATCAAGGTGTATGAATCCTGGATGATTCTTGCTGCTGACATCAGAGATGGAGAGACTGGGCGATACAGATCGTCATGTCATGTGTGACCACCTTTGGAAATATTCACTGTTTTTAAAATGTAAAAATGACTCAAGAAGTGTCTTAGATGGAGCTGTAGTCGAAATGAAGTACTGAGACCAGAAATGGGAAGTTCCCACACCAACAGCTACATGCCTGAGAAAAAGGAAAGTCAGTCTTTAAGGTGATTTAGGCTAGCAGACAAAACAGAGGTCATCATTATTCATGGCAGCATAAAACTGGCAAATAAGAATGCATGTGTCAGCACATGTACTTTTCTGAAAGCATATTCATTCTCATGACTGTTTCTCCATGTGTATGCAAGTATGAGTGTGTTTGTGTGTGTGTGTGTGTGTGTGTGTGTAATTCCTGACATATGGCTTGCTGAAATGTTACCTACAAGCAATTAAAGTCACATTTCTTCTTTATTTTCCAAAAATTTTCTTCTCATCCACACAGCACAGACATTCACTTTCATTCACGTGATCATTCATTTGTTTTTGTTTTTTTTTTTTAAACCCTGGTTGTGTTTTCTCATGTAACTTTATTGCTAACACTCGCACTGGGTGCTGCTTTCCCTCATTCACTCATATAAATGGAAATATGAAACATAATATTCAGAGAGACAAATGAGTTCTGCAACAACTTCAATACTTGTGAAGTATCATAAATGAAATGAAATGACATGACAGGAAGTCCATTACTGACGGAGCATCAGAGGTGTCAGTGTTGCTGGGTAATTTTATGATTGGATAAGTGGACGATGAAGAGAAAACGTTCAGTTCTCAGTTATCTTCTCTGAGCTCTTAATGTGTTTATCTCCAGCCTTGGAGGAAACTTGTGAAGGAATGTGGGAGTGAAATACAGCAGGTGCCTTTCTAACTGCAGGTTACAGTGCATGATCAGAATCACAATACTTAGAACTGCTGACAGCCGCTTACAGCAACTTCTTCTCCCATAGCAAACCACTTCTCATATTTACCCGACCATTGCCTTCCTGAGAACGCTGTTTTGTACGTGTACAATACTTGTGTGATAGTACATGTGTACCATGACAAGGTATCTTATACAGAATTGTCAGTAGATCAATTTTAGGATTAATAAAATTATTCAGGAAACACATTTCCCTTTAGCTGCTGCTTTTAAAGCGCTCACCAAAATGTGTCTGTTCTTACGCCTTATTGTTGCATAATTTACCTGCAGTGAAAGCCTTGTTATGTTAACAGACATGATCCATGGCATTCAAACATGTGACGTCATCTGCTGCTTAGTATTGGACCTACAGTAGTTGCACGCACACTGGCCTCCTGCAGCAGTTTTCTATGCTAATACAAATATAAGTCACTAACTGCCTCATCTACCCATACAGCTTGGCACACACAAAAAGGTTACTTCCGTGAGATCTGTCTTGTTAAATTTAAACAAAGCTGCTGTTAATCTAAGTCAGACTCGTCGCTTTAGTGGAACTGTCTCACCAAGTCTCAACTACCATGTCTTTAGGTTTTCATATTTGCTGTGGGAATGAAAGATAAATTGAATCCAAACAGGAAATTAACTTTTAGTTCATTTAAAATCAAAGTCATTACACACATTAGAGTAGTACACTGATTATTTTGTATTCTTGAAAATAATTAGAGTTTTAATCTTGGAAAAATAAACACACTGAAAAGCTACAACAGGCGTAGTGTGAATTTTTTTTGCAGATAGATCGATAGTAGGTTTACCCACCTACAATAAGAATGTGGAGTATGGCTAAAACCTCCCATTATTGCTTACAACATTATTAAAAACTCTGTTACTCAACACTAAACTAGCACTCGATTGGGAACACCAGCACACCTGTTAGTCAAGCAATGATCCAATCAGCCAATCATGTGGCAGCTGTGAAGATACAGGTCAGGAGCTTAGTTAATGTTCACATCAAACAACAGAAGGGTGTGTGTGAGTGTGAGTGAGTGAGTGAGTGACCGACTGACCGACCTTAGTGACTTTGCCTGTTGATCTTCTAGGATTGTCACTCACAAAAGTCTCAAGAGTTTACTCAAAAACATCCAGTGAGTGGCAGTAGTGTGACAGGGGTCAGAGGAGAATGGCTACACTGGCTGGAGCTCATAGAAACGCCACAGCAGATCAGATCACACCTTTGAAACTGATGAGCTGAAAAGCATCTCAGAATGCACAACATGTAAAAGTTACAACAGCAGATAATGGCCCCACTTGCCCCTGTTAAGTAATTCAAACACCAGTTTACTCTTTGCTCTCGCTCTGTACCACAAGGGGGCGACAAAAGTCAAAACATTACTTGGATCCTCTTTTCCAGGTGTTAAATGTGTCTGACAGCCTGGAAGTGGAACAGAAGATTTGAAAAACTATCCAATCAGATGGAAAGTGAGATTTGAGTTCGTCCAGTTCTCTAACAAATATCTCTTGACTGAGCTGTGTTTTGATGTTGCACTGCACACTCTCCTGCAGCTACAGCTTGTGGTTCCTTGGCTGCTCCTCAGAGGCTCAGCTGGCTACAAATTAAAGTAGGTCAGGTGGTCTGGCTGGGTTTGAAATTTCAGTACTTTATGTGTCATGTTCAAAATGGACATCAAGGTTGTCTCCTCGCTGCTGAGGACAAGTCTGGACTTGCCTGCACAGGATCAGACACACTGACACAGTTGGTTGCCCTGTGTAGTGTAGATTAATTGCTTAACATACAAATAATAGAGAAGAATAATTGAAACTAATTGATTTCTGCTCCATTTAGTTTCTCTAAAGAGTCTAGTACACGCAGGCTGTGTGTTTTCTTTAAAAGGAGTAAATATTTTATTCACAACTTCAACCTGTGTCTGTTCAGCCCTCCGCTGTTGGGAGGTGAGGTGGGTGGGACTAGTCAAATCAATCTGAACATATAACGCCTTAGACCCGCCCTCGCATTGTAAACTGCTTCGAGCTGTAGACGGGATGGTTATCCCCCCACTCTGGATTTGACAGCGCGCGGGGCTGAAGAGTCGAGGTTTTACACACGAGTCCCCTGTCGCGATCACAAGCGTTTGGCAGACTTGCAGCAGAGACGGGGACCCGTTCTCATGGTGGGTGCTTCATCATCTGTCCCGTCGAGGAGAGCTCGGTGAAGTGCTGGCTGATTGAATGTCCACCCCCGTTCACCATGGATTACGGAAAGACCATGGCCCCTCCGGTTCCCCCGCACAAACCCAAACCAGCCCGGCCAGGGGAGGCGCAGGAGCGGCTGCTGAAGTGCGTCCTGCTCGGGGACGGCGCGGTGGGAAAAACCAGCCTGGTGGTCAGCTATACAACGAATGGCTACCCAACCAAATACGTCCCTACTGCATTTGATGACTTCTCGGGTAAGAAAATTCATCTTTTATTTTTCATTATAAATTCTGTAGAAATTTTACATATGGAAAACAGTCATAAGGGATGAATATAATAGCTCATGCGCACAATGTTACCCCTCATTTTCCTTGAGCAACTGGTATGCAGAGTTAAATCAATTAGTTTCTACCTGCCTGTCTGTCTCTCACTGAATTCTTCTTCACCTTATCATGTTCTGGGTGCACACGCCCATTCTGCCATTATTCCACTGTCATGATAGATGTGTTTGTGTTTCCTTTTATCTGTGTTCCATCAGTGTTAATGTACGTGAGTTATCCTCTGGATGTGGCCAGGTTTCCATTTGGCACGGTTTCCACTTTCCAAACTGTCTCGCTAGTCCCAGCAGGCTTTGTTTAATGAAAAATAAAGAGGAGAGGAACAAAATCCTTCAAAGGGGTCACTTGTTTTAGACTGATCAGCGTTGGCATGGAAAATACACCTGTGACCTGTTGATCACCTTTACTCTTTCATGATCACATCATCAGTCTCTCTTTAGCTTTTCCTTAGAAACTTAAGTCTTTGAAATGTTTTATGTGCCTGTGACTATCAGCTATTATTGACTCTGCAGGATTCAACAATATTAGATATGACTGATAAATTAAAAACATGACACATTAGTGAATTTAAATATGTATTCAGAATACAATATTTGGCATTGTATCCTTCACAGTAACTTGTAAATCTATTCATTTTGTCATTAATTTTAGGTAATTCTCTGACATTACACTGACGTGCAGTAAAACGAACAACTTGGCCAACACAAATCCCATAAAACACTCACTGGGAACACACACCGCCCTCAGACGAATGCTGGCTCAACCCCATACAGAACAGTCTCTGGTTCAGGGGTTTTGGATTGCACAACTCTGCCTATTGTTGTCAGCCTTGACCCTGCGAGCCCTCTCTTCTATACTGGAATGGGCACATCTGTTGCAGCGGGCTCTGAGGCAGAGATTGTCTTTCGCCCCGTCCCTGACAGAGAGCGATTGTGCAGTTGCACCCCCACCCCCCTGTGGTGATGTCATTTCTTGGTGCCCGGGATCACAGTGCCCTCTTGAAAGCTGACTTCTGAGCAGTTACGCAATGGCACAGGTGGCGGAGACACAGGGGAGCGGGGACGATAAGAGGGAGTTTTGGTTTGGAAAATCAAAGGACTATCATATGTCAGGGATTAGGAAATGATTACACAGTGGCAGCACTCTCTTCTACTTTCCTTTCTTTCTCTCTTCCCGCTCTTTCCCTTGCTTTTGTTAAAGCAGGGTGCCCTGATGCCTGTCCTACTACATGAATAGTTCCAGCAGACTCTTTGATCAGGTGGTATGGCCGACCACTCCAGGCGGATTGTAAATGTTTCCATGTGCCTGCTGCTCTGCATTGTGCTCCCTCTTCTGAAAAGAATAAATGGCCCTGTAATGAAACTTGGTGTAAGATGACTCATCCACTTTTCCAATCTGGAAGTGAGGCTGATTGGAAGAGAGTCACTGTGCAAACAAAATCTGCTTTGTTTTTACCCCCCTTGCCTTGGAATGGCCTCTGTCAAAACACAACAGAGAACAAAGCTCAGCGAGTGGTCCGAGTGACAGTAAAGCGTTATGGTCTCGACAGTAACTGGCAGAGTGGGTGGGCGAGAGAGAGCAGATCGTCTGAGAGCTGCAAGAGCAGAGCAGGGGGTCTTTGTGTTTGCAACTGCCAAGCTTTTGTTTATTCCAGTGTGTGTGTGTTAACTACTGACGTGTATGTGGGTACTGACACACAGGCTTTAAGTAATATTTTCTCTGTCTGTCTGTTTCTGTGTTGACAGCTGTGGTACAGGTGGATGGAAACCCTGTTAGACTACAGTTGTGTGACACTGCAGGACAGGTGAGTTTTGTTCGTATGTATACACATACACAAACACACTTACTGCATTACAATTTCACACCTTATCACAGTGTATGCCCTGTATGTCTCAACCTGTACTCCACACAAAAAAACTGTTGGCTGGTTTGGCATGAAATTTTGTATAGACATTAATGGTCCCCATAAGATGAATTCTTACGACTTTGTTTAATACCTTTTGTTTATGGCTAAATACCCAGAAAACGCAGTCACATTTTCATCAGTATCAGCTATGTCGTTTTTAATGCTAATTAGACAATGTTAGCATGCTAACACACAAAAATATGATTGTGAACAAGGTAAACATTACTCCTGCTAAACACCAGCATGCTAATGTGTGAGTACGTTAGCATGCTGGTGTTGAAATTTAAATCTCAGAATTGTTAGTATGGCAACTTCATGTTACAATGCCATTTATAAATATTTTAGCCATTTATTAAGCATAAGCTTTAAACATTTTGCCTCTCACATGTGACCTCTTGGTGCTTTTTGTTTCATACAACGCTTTATAAAACATAATAAAACTTGCCATCTGAGCATAACACCCAGAGCTCTAGTACTTTTTGAGGGTCATTTTAGCTGTTATTAATAGATTAAACAAATAGTTTGATTAGTTGAAAGAAAAGTCAAAGGTGAATCAGTGGTGATAATGTTGATTAGCTGCAGCTGTGCCGTTTTTGTGTTGCAGCAATGTTTCCTTTGCTTCCCACCTTTCCTTTAGGGCTTCTTGCCTGTTATTTCAGGTAGCTCACCAGCGTAGAAAGAGCAGAACTCCTGAGTTCTGCTGTCAGTCTTCATTTAGTAGTAGAAATAACACTGTCTCAAACGTATAGCTTGTGGTGGAGGCTAGACTGGAGGTGACATACAAAAAATGAAAACAATTTCTGCTTGTCTCCACTGAGACAAGACACTTGCCAGGCACAAGTTATTTAATTATTATGTTGGTATGGCAATCGTGAAAAAACAGCTTGTGAAACTGTGTTTTAATTTCTTCAGGGCATGGGTGGTTGTTTGATAATCCAACTCAACAGAACACTGCCCCAGGAGCAGTATATTTGACATTCACAAATGTTGCAAAGGCACTGCCAGTTCTACACAGCATCAAAGACAATTTGGCAGTAGAATGAAACGAGGCATTTGAACAAGCCCCTAATACATGTAAAACCTCACAGCATGTTGCAAGCTGCACACAGTGTTAAAAATGTACTCACACGTATACACACAGACGCACACACGCAGGCAAGCTTGGGCAAATATGGGCAGATAAAAGTCGGCAAACACTTACTGTACTGATGCAATTTCATAAGAGGGGATCTTGTGCCAGAAATTGGTTGGGGTGTGCCAAAAAAGAGAGCGAGAGAGAGAGAGATGTCTGAAAAAGAGAGAGGTAGAGAGTGAACGAGAGAGTGAGCCAAGACAGAGAAGGTCTGGAGAAAGACGATAACAGCTGCCGCCAAAGCTGATAAACAAAGTTGCTCGTTACTCAGAGATGTTGATATGTCTGTATATTCTGCAGATGGACCTACGTCATCAGATCACAAAGCGAAGCCAAAGCTTGTGTGGGAAACCAATGAGTTGATAAGTGTCCACTGCATTTGTTGAGCTTCAAATCCTGTTTGAAATGCTGATTGTTTCTGAAATCAAAAGATACCGACACAGAGTTTTGTTATAGGCAAAGAGGGATTAGGAGATGTGTGCTGGGAAGGAGGGGGTTAAAACAAATAAGGAGAGGTTTGTGTCAAGTTTCTGCCAACCTTAATCTGTGTACTCAAGGATGTGGGAGGCCCTTGTTAGTCGAAGCTATGTGGCTCCAAAGTGTTAATTTAAGAGATTTACTGTAGATGATATAAATGAGTGGGCAGGGCTCATACATATACTTTGTATTAGCACAATATAAACACTATTTAGACAGTTTGTTATTGAGCGATTATTGGCACAATTCCCTTTCCTGTAATGTTGAGTGTGTTGACCGGCGAAACGATTACTGAAAGTGTATTTGTGTGTGGTCCGTCTGGGTGAGAAGTGAAGGGAAATAATTCATCACAAAGTAAAGATTTTGAGCACGGCCTAATGGAAAATCTAACTATCCATCTCTGCCTCCATCAGGATGAGTTTGACAAACTGCGCCACTTCTGCTACAGTCGAACGGACGCCTTGCTGCTCTGCTTCAGTGTGGTCAGCCCGGCCTCCTTTCAAAATGTCTGGGAGAAGTGGGTCCCCGAAATCAGACGCCGCTGCCCCCTCACGCCTGTACTCCTCGTGGGTACTCAGTGTGACCTGCGGCAGGACGTCAAGGTCCTTATCGAGCTGGCGAGGCGGAGGGAGAGGCCCGTGCCAGAGGAAGACGCCAGAGCGCTGGCAGAAAAAATTGGGGCAGTGACATACGTCGAGTGCTCAGCACTGACGCAAAAGAATCTGAAGGAGGTGTTTGACGCAGCCATCGCTGTGGGGCTGCGACACTCTGACAGGAGAGCGCGGCGGGAGAGGAAGGTCCGCAGCACAGCTGATAAGATGAAGATGCTCTCCAAGTCCTGGTGGAAAAAGTATGTGTGTGTCCAGTAGGGAGTGAGGGGATGATTTTCCTGTGACTGATAAAACTGGAACTGCTGACTTGTCTGGAGGGACTGAGTTGGATGTAAAGGACCTCTATTTTTACATTCACCTGGACAGCCCCGAATGTGCTGGCCAGGATGACTTTAATTCGGTGGAGCAACAGTTCAGTAGAGGCAGGGTGTGCCTGCCTGAGCTGTAGAGTGGTTGCGGATTTGGCATGGTTTAATTTGGACCATAAAATATCGCTTTGTTGATGCCTAAAAGACAGAGAGCATACGGCTGTAACCACTGTCTGCTGCTCAGAGCCAGACTGAACTGTTAGATATGACTGTGACCAGCATTCAACCAAAAATTATGGAGCTAATAAAATTTTATGGCACATGGACTGCACATCATACTGAACTTGTCCAAAGGAAATGTGAGCTGACTTGGGGGGGTGGGGGTGGTGTTGTTTGGGCGGTGATGTTATGTACTAAAAGTATACTCCTCCTTTTTGTCTGATTTGATACTATTCTTTAACAAAGTATATATTTTATGTGTTCTACACTGTAATTCTGCCCCCGACACTTCTGATGGATACTTAGCTTAAACCCTGAATCAGAAGCATCTATAACTTCAACAACAACTTGTCAGATCAGATTGAATTTATTTGAACTCATTGCTTTTTTGGAATACAATCAAATGTACATGAGTATAAATTTATATGAAACTGAAAAGTGTGCGGTTGGTTTGAATGGTGTATGTTGTTCTATGAATTGTCACATTAGTCCGGCCATTCACTTCTGTTTAACTATGAGCTAGTGTGGGGATTTCTCTACACCAACTTGTGTTGTCACATTTCGAGGCATTGATATAGCTGTCACACAGTTTGTTTGTCAACCGCGCAGTTATAGGTCTGTGAGCTCCTCGCCAGTACACACCAGTCAACCCACACATGCTGTCTGCTGTAGGTGTTTGAAGGTTTAGAAGTTTCAGTTGCTCACTTTGACTGAAAAGCTTCACCTGAAATATCAAAGCCAGTTCATTAGTTTTCACTTATTGTCACTGTTACAAGATTGCAGCAATACATTGGGTAGTGCCACTGTACATTGCACTTATCACACAGAGTCCAAACACATCACTGAAGTCTTGCCATGCAATGGCCTTTGGACCAGTGGTGTGGAAACTTAAGACTACAATACAGGGAAGGTGAAGGCATCTGTGGTGGTTGAGGCAGAAGTATATTCAGTGTCACTGAAACAGAAATGACTGATCTGCACGTTCCCTGCACTACAACACTAGTTTGGATGATCACAGGGTCTTTCACTGTCATTGTAGTCAGGGCCTTAAACAGATTATTATCCGTCTTTGTCGGTCAGTATACGGGAGCTCTCTCCTCTTTTGAAATTATACAGTAAATGAGGTGAAATCACCAAACAGACTGATTCTATGTTTGCTTCTCATTTTTCAGAAGCCTGTCATTCAGCTCTGTCTATTTATCTGTTCCTTCTGGGCCAATAACTGATCAACAGCAATACAGAGCAGATGTATGAAACATGATACGTCATTATGTATGTTACATAGTGATCATTTATGATGTTTGTAATGTCATCAGGAAAAATATGTGCGTACATATATAAGTGAGCCAGTCATCGGCTGTGCTGTCCAGCTCTAAATGGTACTTAACGGTATGAGTGTTTCAGTTGGTGTCTGATTCTGGCATGAGAGCAGCTTGTTGAGCTGTATGAGTGGAACAAAATAAAATGTGAAATACTGAACCTGTTTTTTTCCATGGAGATATTATCTTGACTGTCACACTGTAGGGGATAAGATATGATGGAAAGAGTGGAGGGGGGGTGGATTATTCGTGCTTAGTTTCTAAGGTCAAAGGTTATTAGAGTGAGTGGGTGTTTTGACAGATCTCACATGTTTTTATGTGCGTCAGTAAAACATCTGCTCTGCAGAAGATTGCCAAAAAAGTAATTACAACCAAAATGTAGGTAAATAGGATATTGCCAGAAGTGTTTCTGCAGCCTTGCAAAACTTTATCATGCTTTAAGTAGCAAAACACATTGAACTGAATAAAAATACACTCTAAGTAGAATGAGGGTGATGTTTAATCCAGAGGTTTACTTATTTTGACACGTATCTAAACAACAGTGGTTTTATCGAAAATCATTCCCCATTCAGTTTATTTTAGTTTGACATAATAAAAATTTCACACAAGTACAAAAAGGGCCAAGACTCATTTCCATTCATGTCCTTGTTAAATATGAGAATATATTCACTATCTTGTTTGTTGTATATCATGCTCAGTGTTGTTGTCATCTGAATGCCCTATAAGGATTATTATACACTATTTTACACCGTTGTGACCTGATTAGTGTTTACATTTTGCAGTGTGATTCACAATATAGTCCCCAAAATAGAATTCTGTTGATCATGAATAGGTTACCAATTTCAGCCTGTCTCTAAAGTTAACTAAAAACTACATTTTTAAAAAAGTTGGGAAGGAGTTAAATGAGACTTCAAAGATTTAGCCGCAGAGGTTTTGTCGGCACCAAGACTTCTAACTATGCAGGATCAGATGATTATAATTGCCTAAAATAGGCTTTTCCTCCTATTCATAGCTATGTGTCTACACCACAGTATACAACAATGGGCAGAGAATGACAGTTAGCTAGGCATCTTGTACTTGTTTAGAAGCGCTAATGATAGGGTAGACAGCTAAAAGAGAGTTTGTGTCGTCTGGCAGACTGCAGATGAGTATGTTGTCCAGCCTCAGAGTGAGTGAAACTAAGGTAGGGGTGGTGCCAAGTGCTCTAATTATGATAGTCAGGTTGGCTCCACTTTCCAGCAATATTTTAGCAGGAAACCCCATTGTTGTGTCTGAGCAAGGCAGCCATCTTGTGAAACGTCCTCTTATTCAGCATTGTGGCTTGTGTGTTTGACTGTAATATCTACCTGTCTGCTAGAAGTACAGGTTATTGTCTGGAGTGGGAATTTGGAGCTGTCCGTCATGAAATGAACAGACAGAAAACATATAAGGGATGACGTTTGCACATCACTCAAATTTCACAGTGAGGTTGTCTGACTAATTTAGACTGCTTTGCTTAATCCAAATACCAAAACCGCCCCTGAGGTAGGAAAGTGAATAAATGGTCTACTGTATAAAAAAAAGGAGACCTCAGTGTCAGGCAAACATATACAGGGCTGCTTGTGTAACCATATGTGAACGCAAAACACGTCAATGAGCCAACATCATCAAACCCTCGAAGACCGTGGAACTTATGTGGAACTGGCATAATATTATCACTCAGTGGTAATCTTACTGGAGCCATTTCATGGTCACAGGTTCATGCAGGCAAAACCAACATTTAAATGACCTTTGTGGCTCAATCAGATGGCTTCCACTGTGGCAGATATTGGCCAGCAGAGCTACTCAGTTTCTCTCCAACTCTGGAGGTCTAATATCTGTCCATAGTTTAAAGGGGGATAACTACAACTGCTGATATGAACAGGGCCATAGCCAGGATTGTAGAAATACTACAGTCATGAGTCCAAATTCCTGAAGTACAACCCCAACCATAGCAGGTTTTTGGTTTGTGTTTAGAAAAAAAACAAATAAACCCATACATTATTCATTAAACTCATCTAATCTCACAATATTGTGTAAATGTTTTTCCAAAGTATTCTTTACATAGACTGGTACTGCAGTGTGTATTAAGTATACTAATGTTTAAGCCCAAGATAGATTTTAAGAAAATAGTTCAGTCCTTTTCATATCCATTCAATATGAAGCTAGAACCAGCAGTTGGTCAGCTTTGTTTAACTTAGCATAAAGACTGTAAACTTTGGGAAACATCAAACTGACACTTTACACTTAATGTACAATTACGAGAATGGTGTCAATCTTCTCATGGCAAGAAAGCAAAGCATCTCTCCTAAAATGCTGAACTAACAAAAATATCAGATCAAGCCTAAAGTAAAACCTCCATGTAGAGTATGTATGTGAAGACAACTGGACTTCTTTTAGGTTTCTTGAAGATGTTTCACCACTCATCCGAATGGCTTCCTCAATCCTAGAGGCTGGTTGGTGAGTCTCATTATGTCATCCAACTCCATGCATTCCTAGAAATGTTAACAACTGTTACTGGCCTTGGATGGTAACAGTTATATCCCTTTTAAATTAATGACAGGTGAGGTGAGATAATGGTGTGAAATGGGTGGCCTAGTCAGCTGTAGCATGCTTCAGCTTTTAAAGCTCAAATGGTCATTGAACTTTTCAGTTCTTTAAACCCACCTCCTTACATAACTTCTGAGAATCATTTAGGTAACAACTGAACTCTGACTCCACATGAAAGAGCACCTCCATAATCAGTTTTGATGTCTTAAAGTTGGTGAAGGATTTCTCTGGCACCCCTCGGATAATTGCCAGCATAATGACTGGAGCTCAGCCCATGGGGCGGGATTACTGACGAACATAAACCACGTCGATCGGGCCTGTGGGGTGCAAAGGGATCCAACCAGTCAACTGTGGTCCACTTTGTACATTGTCTTTAGGATTAAATGTTGCCCAAGCTCTTGTAATGCAATGCAATTATGTCTGGGGCCCTGATTAAAAGACACCCACGCATAGACTTAACCAGCATTTGAGTATAGTTCATTATTCCTGACAGAAATCTGCTTTAAAAGTATGTTTAAGACCTCAGCTTCTCTCTGTAACTCTCTGGTTACAAGAGTTGTTCTCATCCTCTCATATGTTCACAAGACTGTAAGCATTAGAGCTCGGTCTCTCATAATCTCTGATTATGACACACAGGTTTACTGAGAGGTGAGAACGGTATAGAGGGTTCAGTCTGATTCCAACGAACCAAGGTCGTGTGTTGTGTGCTACATCTCTCTCTCGCTACAAAGGGTGTATTATACTTAGTATTTGCCCTGAACTTTATTGTTTTAGTCTATACGTCACTCTGATCAACACTGTTCAGCAGCAGGCAGCTGTTTTCAGACAGAAAATCTCTAATAAACCCACCATAATGGTGGACAGACAAAGTTAGCAACTAGCTGTTGAGTATACTGGAGCTAATGAGGCAGAAATTTCCCTTCAGAATTGGTAGAGACCAAAACAGAGCTAAAACAAGAGAGAGAACATTGGCCCTATGTTCACTGGATGTCCAGAAACACGAAGAGAGTACATTATGAAAAAATAAGTATTTGCGGTATGGAAGACAAGGTCATTTCCATGTCATGTTTCCTTACAGCAAAAATGAAGGTCAAACAGCCATTAATAAAAAGTGGATAGAGTTTGTCAGAAAACATTTCTAAAGTGAGCAGAGATAACCAGAGAGAGATTAAGTCTGGTTTTATCCTAAAAGACAGTATCTGATGGGATATTCATATGTGAGCGTCACATATGAATCTAGATGAATAAAAATATTTTGTCTGAGCTCTCTCTCCATTTCTGAGGGCTAAAGCCACCAACCTGCTGTTAGCTAACACAGCGGTTGCAGGAGTGGCCGTCTGGCATGCTACAGTATGGCGTTGCTAGCAGGATTATGTTTTAATAAGCTTATGTAAACACCCCCCACAGTGCGGTCTCATTATGGGAAGCTAATTGAGTTGCTCTGTCCCGGGGTCAGCAAGGGCCTCTTTGAACAGCTCAGTGTTTTGCTATAAAGAGGCCCATCTCTGCCTCCAGAACATCTGTCCTGTGGTCTGTTGAACATGTGTCTTTCCTTCAGGCAAAGTGTTTGGATGTGCACATCTTTGCATCTTTGCACTTGCACATGTACAGTACACTGTATTTATGTATACACAGGTGCCTCTACTGTAGCCTTGAGGCAGAGATAACTGTAAAAGTAACTATAAACTATGATACCTTTCTGTTCTAGCAAATTCTTTGTAAAGCAATTTCAACTGTCCAACCTACCAACCCGATACACTGCAGCTCTTTGTCCTTTTACCCTCAGTCTCCTACTCCTTTTAGTTTCATGGAGCCTTGCTTGTGTTGTGGCCTGTTTATGTGCATTCATATTTAATTTTCATTCTTATTTGTAGGTGTTATTTTCAGCAGATTTGTATCTTTACTCAGAAGGATTCTAGTTTTTTTCTTCATAGTGCTTTCCACGAGTTGTGAATGTGGAGCATTAAACAAACTTGCCATTGCCAGCTATTCAAGCAGTTTGCTGCTTCATACACAAACACACACACCTGCAAGTGTGCTCTTGTCACATGTAGCCTCTACATTATATTGTTTTTTAAAGAGGTAAACACGGAAGAAGGTTGTGTAATTTCACTCTGTTTATGGTTGAGCACACAGCTGAAAAGATAATGAACCTGTTTCAGATGACAGAAGTGGCTCCATATCTGTTCCTTATCTCCAGCTCTGCTGCACAATAGAAACTCCTCTCCATTGAAGATTGCTGTTAATAATTGGCTTGAGTTATGTCAGAATTTCACATTTTGTCTCGAAGGTTGAGCTGTAAATATTTTTGGATTTATATTCTCTGGAATTGAGACACTAACCAGATGTTGTGTGTTTCTTGATAAGGAGAGCATCTGCTGTTTGCAGAACTTCTCAAGTTGTCAGCACTTTACTTGGTTTCGCTGTTTAGTGCCAAGTTGTATCTGGGGCATGAAAAGTAGTGCTTCTCTGACCCTAGAAAGTGATATTGCTGATGAAACTGGAGCATGAGAGTAAAGCCTGTAGGGTCTAATTCAATAAGGTTGTGATTTCCAAGAGGAACCACCTCTTTTTAAACTTTTTTTTCTCCTTCCTCAGCAGATCATATTCTCTGGTTTGTATCCAACTGTACATCTGATGTCACTAACAGAGACTGTGATTGGCTCACAGCTGCAGCCCACTTGGCTGATGTTATCTGATTGGCCTCCAGAGACATATATTGTTCTCTGTGTAGCAATGGCTCATGGGTGTAGTGACCTCATTTACTCTGGGACATATGTGAATATTTTCTTCTCCTTACTTCCTTGTCTCTCCCCTTTGCTCTTGTTTCTATCTCTTTACCCTGTGCCTTGTCTTTCTCTCTGTTGCCTCTATCACTCTCCCTTTATCAGTGTATTTTGTTGGTGCTCTCTCATTCTCTGTTTGATTGCTGACAGCCTGTGGTGCTTTGATCTCTCATATGGGACAGATAAGGGTACAGGGTGTGTGTGTGAGAGAGTTTGTGTATCCAAATACATACACACACGATTATGCCCTGTTTTCCCCTGGCCTTGATGCAGCGGGGTTTACCACTATTTGGACTGCAAATCCAATAGCCTTCAGTTTGACTGATGTACACAGGACAAAGGCACCTCAGATAACATTTGAGTGACTCACAGGTTTTAACATTGATCACACCCCCTGACTGAGTAGTTCCAAACAGCCATGCTGAATTGGCATTATCAACAACAAGTGCAATTTTATTCCCAAAGTAAACAAACGCCAATGAAATCAGTGTGCTGGTTTACTGGCGACTGATAATATCACAGGTGGAAGCTGATTATTTACCCACCCCTGTGACTCATTAGTGGCCTGACCAGCTCAACGGGACTGATTGACCAAAGTGTTCCTTGTTGTGAAAGTAAATATAGATAATTCTGTTCCACACATGCAAGACTGACTGAGCTTGCGGTCATCAGTTTTACAGATAAATGCTGAGACTGTCCTACAGACATTGAGACAAAGTCGTCTAGCAGCTGAAGGAATCGGAATCTTGTCCATCAGAAGCAATGGAGAAAATAATGTGACGTTATAATGGAGCCACAAAGTCTGCGGTGGGAGGAGGTTGCGTTGATGGACAAGTCAACAAAACATCTACCTTCGGCATGGGAGAAAGAACTGCAGAGAAAGAGGAGGATAAATTTGACATTCTTTGATGCCATCACTTATCCCATACAATAACTCAACATCTGTTTGCTGTATTGGCACAGCGTTTTCTGCACATATTTATGGCAGCCAGGGAATATCTCATAATGACTTTGTGATCACCTGAACTTGCCTCTAGCACCATCATGGGGTTCACATTTGTGGTTTTCAGTAGAATATCTGGGCAAATTATTGGATGGATGGCCAAGAATTTGGTACAGACATTCCTGCAGGGTGAATGGTAATAACTCCTCTTTACATCAAGCACCTTCAAACCATGACAAGAGTTTTGTTCTTCCCATGACAATGACGATCTTCTGACCTTAATGACATGGTCACTTTAAACCAAATCCTGGTGTTTCCTCAACCTAAACCAAGTACTAATTAGAACCCGAACCATCATCTTTCCCTAATCCTAACCAAGCAGTTTTTGTGCCTAAACCAAACCAAACTTTAACCATAGCAATGTCAGATCAGGACACGCTTGTACGTGTTGTTCTGGTGACGTATTTTGTTGTTTAATTGGAGGACTTGTTGGAAATGTTTGTAGTTGAAACTGTATACCTAGTGGAAACACTTATTAAACAATCCAGGATGTGGAATCATTTTTCCTTCCTCCAGGTTTCTTCATGTCCATATTTCTTCATCATGCAATGACGCTTTGAAGATACACAGTTTGCCTCATGTTGATACGTTTTAATAATCAGTCAGTGCCAGAACCAGGGAACATTGCCTCATCGTTTGTTTCAGACTGTTTGAAATGAATAAGTGGAACAGTATCTTGGAGTGACTGTGCGTGTCTCGTTCTCAGTTCTTGGCGCTTGATCAACACATATGCTCTCCTGCTCAGGAGATGCATCTTGACAGGAAACAGAACCCTCTCATGGCCAGGACTCTCTGTTCCTCCTTTCTGCTCTAACATACTCACTGATAGACACATGAAATCTGGATCTGGACCCATAGAGGCTTTAGTACTGCAAGCCCAGACCAAGCCAGCTGTTGGCAGTTATGGGGCCACTTATGTAAGTCTGTCCCTTTCTCCCTATGAGGCCCAGCTCCTTGACTCACGCCATGCAGTGCATAAAGCTCTTTATCGGTAAGTGAGATAACACCTGCAGAAGTGCTCCATTTCCCTGTCCCTGTACAGTGGAGCAATTTTACAGCCGATTGGAAAACAACAAGATCCAGCTTGTACTTTTGACGTACTTTAGTTCTTCTCTGCTTTTTCTTTTGGACATTTTGTTTCAGGTTCTTTGATTTGTGCTCTTCTGCACTCTCACTCACCCTCTTTATCCTCCTCACTCTTGGCAGTCTTTCTCTTGTCTTCTTTTGTTTCCTCCACACCCACATTCACTCCCTTTTTTCACCCCCCGCTCTGCTCTCTTTCTAGAGTTGCCCTTTATCCCACTTCTGAATATCTGCATTCACTTTCCCAATCGAATACGAAAAACAATGACTTATTCTTCAGGCCCTGGCCAGCAAAATGACCTTTACCTTCTCCTCTCTCTGCTCTCCCAGTCCCTTTCTTTTATATCCTTTTTGTTCACTCTCCACCTCTAAGTGTCTTCAAGTTTCAGGCTGTTATTTTTTTATTTTTTTTGTAACACACTCTTCAATACTTGGTCATTCTCTCTTGTCCTATACTTCCTTGTCAACTAGAAGGGTATTTATCAGTCCACCCTCCATCACCACCACCAAAACCTCTAACGCAACTCCTGAATCTGCCAGAACTAGTAGTCTTTTAATCCCGACAGCGAGCTCACACTGACACTGTGTTTGTCCACTGAAGTCAAACGCAGAGCTGCCCTCAATGATTGATTACTCACTAATCCCACAGTAACAACACAACACACACTAAAATCACTGTTGTAGCTTGTGCTGGGTCACACAGCAGGTAAGGAGCCCCCAGAGACAGGTCACGTGATTAGTCGAACCCGTACCTACCCCTGACAATCATCACCATAGGATATAAATGCTTCCATTTTTAGTGTTTAATTGCGGAAGCCATTACTGTGATTCACAATGACACGGCAGCTCTAACTAGAGCCAAAGTACCCGCCATGACCCTGCGACCTCAGCCCCCAGCGAGCTTTGAAACCTGAGAAAGCAGCCCTGACCTCTGACCTCCAGCCTCCCTCCTCCCACGGTAAAAGGAGCCCCCTCTCTCTCCCCCTTCGGACAGGATGTGACCTATGAGAGAAGCTCTGTAGGAGGGCCGTGACCCCAGACACTGTCCAGACTAAGTGTCTGGACCAACCTGATCTGAGACCAGCAGGGTGAGGGCAAGAACTGACAACAAGATGTAAGAGGTTCAGATAAGTGTTAAAAGAGTGATCAGCATTTAGTTCATGTTGTGCCTTATAGAGCTGAAACGATTAGTCAAATAATTAATTAGTGGATGGAAAATAATCGGCAACTTTTTTGATAATCAATTAATCATTAATGTCAAGCAACAACGCCAAAGTATTCCTTAGCTCCAGCTTGTCTTTATCTTGTGTCAGTGACACACACACAGTTCTCAACCCAGTGGTTAGGACCCCTTCTGTGGGTCACAAGATAAACCTGATGGGTTCATGAAATGCATCACAGGATAGGTTAAGAATAAAAAATGTTAGTTTAATTCTTATCTCCAGACTTTGCTTTTTTGTTGTAGTTTTAACTATTTGGGCTTCAAATGTATTCAAATAAGACAATATAAGACTTTTAACAGTCAAAGCTTGTAACTTATAGATTTCTGACACTTGCGCTGAGGTGTTGCAAGTAGATGCTGCTTTATTTTAAAAGGTAACAAATGTTTAAGTCAAACAAAGCCTCCCAACTAAATGACCATGTTCTTACCAGGATTCCCTGGAGTCTAGATACAAGTGGTGGTGGAGTAGAGCCTCCATGCAGTTGATGGAAACCTTGGAGGTTACGGTGGGGATGTAGAGGAAGTGAGTTGCACAGTAGTGGTTCTGAAAGACATTGATGATATTTAAGACCAGCATCCAGTGATTGACTGGTTCGAGGAACATGGGCAGAAATATCATTGGTCAGATATGATGATGAAGTCATTGGTTACTATTCACTTCATATGTGAGACTTGGCGATCTATCATAAAGAACATTGTCTTCCTTTGTTCAAAGTTATGTCATTGTTGCATAGTTAAGAAGCTGAAAGTGACTGATGTGAAATCTCTGCACTGTACTACCAGGCACAGATAACGCATCTTTGACAAAAGACAGACATGACGTTAAATGTGATGACAGGCAAGCAGGTTTCAAGTGACTGCAAGTTTTCATACCATACTGAAATGAATGGAAGCGAATGGCTCTGAAACTCCAAAGCTCTGATTTTATTCCAGTTTTGCTCAACAAAAATGTCATGATGTGACGTTTTTCCAAGTCCTTCTTTTCCACCTTACTCTAACTCTCTGTGTATTAAAACCTCCACTCACACCCTCACATTATTGTTTTCCATTCTTTTCAGTGTCATCTTCCACCTACTCTTCGCCCTTTTCCATCCTCCACTTGACATTATGAATGTATCCAGTCACTGCCAGTAACGTTTATAAGAACAAACTCTCTTTGTGATGCCACTGGGCAATGTGAATCTACATCATCCATTTGCCTTTGTCTCTGTATTTAGCTAAGGCTTTTCCCAGAGTGCACCACTGACAGGTAGTCAAACCACCATCCAAGTTTCTCTATTCAGTTCAGAAAATGGCTTTGATGCTTTTGATCGAGATGTTTTTGTCCAGTTCCTTTTCAGGTTGGGCTGTTGATTCTTTTCTTTGTTGGCCTGCAGAGCGCCAGCCAACAAAGCATCAGGAAGAGCTGAGTTGTTAAGAGCAGGGAGAGGGTTTGGACGTGTTGGGAAAGGGGTCATGACGTCTGGTGTGTGTCAGCAGTAAAGCTGCTTTCACCACCAGAAGCTTGAGAACAAAGACCTCCTGCAGGATTTCACTGAGTCTAAGCACCTACAGTTTAATAATATGATGTGCTGTTCTGGTAAACGAAAAATTACCAGTTCAGTGGATTAGTTTTGGTCTAGCAGTTCTCATTACGAAATCTCCAGATTGTGTTCTATAGTTCTCTGGATTACTTTGTGTGAAAAGTGCAGTTTGGATGCATTTAGGCAGCTGAAGCTCCAGGATGAATCGAGGACAGTTGTGGAAGATAACTGATAATATATACTCAGACATTGTACTTCAGAGCAATAGAAGGTTCACATACTTTATTTGAGTGTTTAAACTATTTTCTGCTTCACTACGTTTATCTGACAATTAAACAGTAGTTTACCATTTATAATGCAGATTAAGATTTCAACTATTTCTAATGACTATATTAGAAAGAGAAAAGCTACTGTGATACAACAGGGATCTTATCAACATAAACTTCATTTTATTTGTGCCCCCACATTGTTACTGGTATTATTGCATTTTACATTGAGTTTTACATTGTATCCGATGTCTTCCAAATAGTCTTGAAGTGATGTCACATGCACAATTAGTGACATTCTCCCCAAATGTAAAAGCATAGATGGTCCATCATAATATTCATGTTCAGCCCTATCACTGCCATTAAAGCACATTGGGTACTTCCTAGTAAATCAAATGTGTACCCAATGGTATTGGCAACAGCTATTAAAGGAATAGTTTGACATTTACTGAAATATTTCTATTCTCTTTTTTACTGAGTGTTACATGAGACAATTGGAGTCTCTAGCTAAGGCACTGAGACGACTTCTTACTCTTAGCAAAAAAGTGAAAGGGGGAATTTCTTTTAATGCATCAATAACAGTAATCAAATATTGTAATATGCAACACTTACATGGATAATTCTGCTGTACACTGTGCTAATGATACTTTTACCTTAGAGAAACCTATTTTTACTTATTTTACTTCTGGTTCATGAAGTGAGTATGGAGTCCATTGTCTCACTCAAGGTTGAACAGCACACATGGCTGTTAATAGACAATGTGTGTGTGTGTGTGTGTGTGTGTGTGTGTGTGTGTGTGTGTGTATGTGATCTCTCATATGGGACACTGAGCTGATGGGAGTGAACCACAGAGAGACAAGGGGGGAAGGAGTGAGGGACTGAGTGAGATATAGAAGGTCTGGGAAAGACACAGAGGAGGGAGAGACAGAGCAGAATTGACAGTGAGGGAGTGTGATGTGAGTAAAAATGAGAGGGTGAATGGAAAGCTGTGCCCGGCTGTGGGAAAAGAGTCATATGACAGCTGCAGCCAACAACCAAATTCAAGGAGAAGCTGTATTTATTGTTTTTAAAGTTTGAGTAAAAATGTGGATCATTTCCGAGGACAAAGCGAGGCTTTATTTCTGGTGGGATTCAGGAGAGGGATGGAGACAGAGAGGGGGAGACGGAGAAGGAAAGAGATTGAATACCTCCTTGCAGCAGCCTCCTAATTGGTCTCATTACTGGGTAACTTCCTGGTGAATGCAGGCCGCTCTGACCTTGGCCTTTGAAATATAGACCCATGGCGTCTCAGAGCAGCGGGCCGAGGGAGGACTTGGAGGAACAACCACTCTCTCTGTCAACCAGTGCATGCCTGTATGTGTGTGTGTGAATATAATATGTGAATGAACATAATGTGTGTGTTCATGGGTGCTTTTGAGTTTCTTTGTGCTTGCCCAAGAAAGACTGGGACATGTGTGGGGGCTGGTGATGGTCTATCCAATGTAAACCTGGAACACTGACACAGAATCTATTTCTATGTCCAGTCCACTGCTGAATATGAATCCTACAGTGGTGCTCATGGAGTCTGAGCCCTGGATTAGACAACTGGATTAAACAGTTTGTGCCTGTCAGTCAGTCTGGGAGACTGACTGAGGTTGACGACTGTTGCCGTACCGCATGCTTGCTTGAAAACCTACAAATGCACATTCCTTCTCACTTGTATTTTCACCACAGCAGCTCAAACAGGAGCGCTGTGTGCATGGAGCAGTTTTCAGTATTTTTCTCTGCTGTCACACACACTGGATCCTTGTCACTTGCTTGAGTGAAGAGCAGGGAAACGTCCCTCAGGCCAGCCGACATCCCGCCTCGCACACACCCCTGCCTGTTTCAACCTAGCGTGAACAACCGCTCTGTAAACATACATCATTCACAGCATTCCTCTGGATCTCAAAATCCATCCATCTCTCTCCATCTTTGTTCAGTTCCACCTCTTTCTTTTTATTACCCTATTTTTCTCTCTTTCTTTTGCTGAATTTTGCTCACTCAGTCCACTGTCTGCCAACCTACCATTATCTTCGTCCTTGGGCATATTCATGGCAAATTTGAAGAATGTGTTGTACTGCAGTTTGTGTATGAGGTTTATCAGACTACATCTCCCATCCTAATGCCGACTCTGTCTCCTAGAAATGTATTCTTTGATTCTACAGATTTCATTTTTAGTTTCATTTTTGAAGGAAATGTATGTGATGCCAGGATTATATTCAGTGCTTTTTCCAGTGAAGGAAACACTAAGGTGGTCAAGGAAAGACTGTGGTTTTGTTTCAGTGATAATTCAGTAACCACGTCATGTCTCGCACTTTAAGTTGCTGTTGACTTTCTCAATATATAACCAAGGCAACAATCTTTCCTTTACCATAACCAAGTGCATAACCATAAAAAATGTTAATTATGCCTTAGTTTCTACACAGGGAAAGCTAATGAAATACGCTGTCAATGAGCTCTTTGCATTACATATCAACATTTTGCAACTTGCGATAAATTAAAGTAATAATGCTTGAAATTTTTATTAAATCAAACCCTATTTTTCATTCTATTCAGGGCTGATATTTTTGCAGCAACAGTTGTTCAATGCATTTATATTCTATACTAACCTCTCTATAATGCAGTTTTGAATTTCCACTGGCAGAGTCCTCCATTCCTGTGGTAACATTATTTCTGACCACCGTCATTTATCAACATGCAACCGTGCAAAACACGGTCATTTTACATATTTTTTTGACAGTGGATCAATTTAAAATACTGCAGGGAACAGAAGAGTTACAAGCAACAAGCTGCATATCTTCAGCTCTTTTTACTGTGTCCTGCTATTGGGTGGAAAACTACTGGCAACATGTGCAGCATGAAATCAGATCACAGTTGTGATTATTATTGACTGACTTCTTCAAAACAACGAGGATTTCTTAGGCTTTACTGTGAAGAAATACACAAGTTGACTTTCTGTTATATTTTTAACAAAGAGACAAAATGTGTAGTTTAAAATGTACTACCAGTAACAACAGGACTGAAATCGGAAGAATTATAATTTATACAGTGTTTCCTCATTATGTTGATACAAACATATATGGCACTATCTTTCAGAATAGATGATGCTGAAAATTAGTCGTATATAAACAGAATGTTGAGGGTTGCTTCAGATGTGTGTTATGTCTGCCCACTGCACTGCTTCAGCTCTTTCATTAAAATAAATCCATTTTTTCCCACTTCATTTTGTAACCAAATGGTTAAGAGACCCATTGGTCAGCCCTCTAGTTAGTTTAATTATAATGAATTATGAAGTTTGCAGCTCATTCCCTCTCTCCTTACATACTCATTTCCCTGTCTTGCCTTAACAGTAGGTTCTGCTTCTCCACATATCTCATATCTCCCCTGCCATGCACTGAGAAGAACACACTTATTCTGTCTGCTCCTGTCTCATTTGGACATCCTGCTATTCTGTGTAGCCGTCTGTTGCCTAAAATGAATGTTTGCTTGGTGACTGCGTTGGCCAGCTGCTGCAGATGTCTCAGTTGGCCTATAGATAGAACCTCTCTAATCTGGCTGGGCAGTTCAGCATCTTACTACACACACACACACACACACACCATGATCGGAAAACAAAATTCAGATGGATTTAAGGCTGCAATACATATCACAGTATACAAAAAACATGAGAGCATGCTCACTTGACTTTATAACTCTACAGTCAGAGCTCTGCATAAAATCAACTTGTACATCGCAGTATATTAAAATGCCATAGTAACAGGATTGTTTTCATTAGTATCATGTTGCCACTGAGTGAGTTAGAGTTGAGCTGGTGCCCTGCTAGCCATGGAAAACCTGAGTCCAAGTGACACCTGACATCTGTTTAAACAGTGCTGTCATCATGGTGTCTGTCTGCTGTTCCACCTGGATCTGCATGGGTAACAGTGTGTCTTTATTGTACCAAACTGGCTCATAATCTCTTATCTAAAATTATACAAGCCCCAAGCAAGCAGTGGAACATACACAGAGAGTTCGTGGAACAGAGACCAAAGAAAAACAGGACCCTCCTACATGTTATTTAGGAAACATGGGTGGGACGCTATCTATAAAAAATATTGTACTCAGTATGTTCAGGTTTTTGAAAGGATGTTTTGTTTTGTTTAATAGAAGTGGGACGCAAATGGGAGTGCTCGGGGGAGGGGTTAGGGGTCAGCTGGTGGGAGTGAGCGGGCAGGTTGACGAACGACATGCAGTGTATCTGTGTCTCTGTCAAAGAGCCTTATTGATGAGTTGTGGAACACAGACGCAGATAAACAAGAGGCGGCATTCTGCCGACATGTCACGGCATGGAAAGACAGTGTGCTGTATGTCTGCCCTTATGCATTGCTCTGTCCTTCCATCATCTCCCCCTCACCCTCCACCCCACCCCCACCCCTCCCCTTGTTACATAACCCATCCCAGATTTCACTGTAACATACTATTCATCCACACACACTCCACACACACACCAGTGAACAATGGGCTGACTGATAGGCACACACAACCCACAAGGTTTTTGCAGACAGAAGCAGACGTACTGTACTGTACTGTACGCAACATTTGCACATGATTTAAAACGTCCTCAGAGTTTTAAAGTCTAAATGCATTAAACAGACTTTTATCCAGTAACAGCAGTCGCAGCTGCCTCAGACCCCACAAAGTCAAGAGTGAATCAGACAGTAGAAACACCCAGTAAAACATAAATATAGTAAGATAAACAGACCTGACAAGCTGCTGGATGAGGCTGCTGTGTTATATAAAGCCGGTGGCCTATTTAAGACATGGTGGCCGATGCAAACGCTGTCTCATCTCTTCAACCGAAATTAGACAAGCGACTGCAGCAAGTTACAACTTACCACTGGGGAAAGTATAGAAAAGAGGTCAGAAACACAGCATAGTGACACTATGTGTGTGCTTGACAGAACAGTAGGTAGGGTCGGATGAGCTCTGTTTTATTGCCTGTTGATTGACAAAAGCCCCGGAGCTGCAGACAGAAGGTATGACATAACTAGGGGATGTAGAAAAAGTAAACGATGTGCACAATGGTGCAACTTTAGGCAAGACACTCTGAGGTTGTGGGGGGAGAAAGGGGTGTTACAGAAAGGAGACAGAGGAGGCTATAAGAGGGGGAGGGAAGCAGACTAGAGGGGGCAAAGAGGACAGATAAGGAGGTGGGAGGTGAGATGGAGTAAAAAAAATTTAAAAAACAGTGTGGAAAGTTGGGTGGAGAGTTGTTGAGAAGAAGAAGAGGAGTGGGGGGAGAGGCATCGTCATAAATCTTCTGTCAGTGGAGCAGATACAGGCCTGTAAAAACTGTCCCCAGAATGAATTGCTGTGAAATATACACTTCAGCCTTGTCAGGGTCTCTGCTGCGCTGACGTCAGAGTCCCTCAGTTAGAGGGAGAACAGTAAATATCAGGCCGGTTCTGAAAGAGGTTTGTGAGGATTAGGCCATAACAAAGGACACCTGCTTACCACAGCCGCTGCTGCGAAAAGCCGTAAGGCCATTTACTGGAAGTCAAGCACACAAACACACACACACACACACACACACACACTCACTCTCTCTCTCTCTCTCTCTCTCTCTCTCTCTCTCTCTCTCTCTCTCTCTTTGAAGGGTTATTACAGTGAACCTAGTGGACTTTGTTCTGTGGAACAGAGGGAGCCCCTTTCAGCAGTATAGATAAGACCAGAGAGGGCTGTGTGTCAGTGTGATCATGGGACCATGTAATAAAAACAGCCCTGGAATGCCTGTAGATGTTCAGTTGTTTATTTAAGCCCACTGACACACACACACACACACACACACACACATATAGCACACCTGAGCGACCACAGAGGTGTGGTGGCACAATTCAACTTGACCTGGCTAGTGCACTCAACTAACTTGGACCATAAATATTATTTCTGTAGCAGGTATGCCAAACTAACAAAGTGTGTGGAGATGTTGTCAAGATTACATAGACACTGAGGTGACCTAAGGAGGTGTGAGGTGACCAGTGTCTGCATCTAACTTAGGGCATCACTCTGCTTAAAGGGGGTGCTAAACAGACACTACAGAACTATCACACCCACTTTACTCAGTGTTTGGCCAGATGTGTGGAGGTGTGAAAGTACAAATACAGACATTTTGAGATCATCGCCATTGACACATGTAGTATAGCTAGCATACATTGTCAAACTCTGTGTGGACAGAGGAAGAACAGTGACATGCCAGCAGCAACAGGAGCCTCCGCTCTGTCAATAGAGGAGGAGTGACATGCCATTTTCTTGTGCCATAGTGCAGTGATACAGCAGCAACATACCACTGGTCAAAATGGCAAACCATTAGAAATCAGCATATGACACTAAAATAAGAACAGGAATGCTGGTGGACAGGAGAATCTGCCAGTGAAATCCGAGTTAATATGTTAATACATGCTGATAGAACGGTGTCAGCACGCCAAAAACCAACTGCGACATATTATTCAAAAAACAACACATGCTGCGAGAGAAAGAGTGGCATACTCTACCATCAGCCACTTTTAAATCTTGGCTTTACTCTTTTTGTTTGAAGGCACAACTGGATGCCGTGAACACCTTTGAGAGGAGGCTGTTTGAAACTGTGCACAATTTGTATGATTCACCCTCAGGACTATAAAAACACATAAAAGACAAAGAATTCTTGGGGAAGCAGTGGGATACTGCCAGGAGGCTCTGATGGCAGGCGAGCATGGCCATTTGAAGCAGGTATAAATACTTTTGCCTTTAGATGTGGTCCAATGACATGCCATACGATCCAGTCGTTTGAAGCGTATTGAGCCTTAAGCCACCTAAATCTGTCATAGTTGAAGTGTGAAAATGCTGGGTGTTTATTTTCTTATTTTGGGTGGTAAATAACAAAACTGAGCAAAACACTCAAGATTTGTTTCTCTTTCTGTTGTCAGGCAACTGAACAAGCAGAAAATAGTGATTAGATTGTGGGCTCGACAGGTGGCCTGTAATCCAACACAAATCACTATTTTATGATCGCAGAGACATTACAATACAGTAAAAATGAGACCCCACCCCACCCTCCCACCCCTTTCCCAAAAAGGACAAATTCCACCAGAGTCCTGGTATCGCATAAAACCATGTGTTTTTCCTGGTTAATGACACCTGCACATTATCTTTGCTTACACTGACCGATAGAAAAAGATTTGTGCTCAAATTTAGCCGTCTGAGTCAGGACGTAGCCTTACACCAGACATACGATAGACATCACACATTCAGATTTGTACCCCCCACTCCCTTGAGAGGAGGACGGTACATGGGCTGGAGAGAGGAGAGAGATTACACACCCCTGCTAGGGCAGTGAGGGCAAATAAGGGGCATGTCACACCACTGAGAGCAGAGCCCCTTAAAGGCTTTATCCCACAGCTCAGGGCTTTAAACCACATATCAGTATTAATGCCAAATATCAGATTTAAGGCTATATAGGGCATACTACTGAGTACATTTTTCATGTTTTTGGCTCTGTGCTTATCTTGTTAATTTTAAATGTCACAGTAGCAGCAGGGTGAAGTCACATCAACACTCTCTGCTTCTATGGAAGTTTTCATATTGCTCTGTCTCATGATAAGAGCTCCAAGTGAGAAATGATGTGTTGCTATATTTGATGTTTACTAAATAATAGCTAGCTAATATCCCCTATGCACAGCCTACACAGTCTGTTGTTTGGCATAAACACTGACACGTGCCTGATATCAGCCAAAACAGTATCCCTGTTCAAATATGCTTTTAGATGACTGAATGTCAACAGAGGAAAGTTAGGACGCATCAAAAATGGATTCATTCCCTAGATAAACTGCCTGTGAGGTTTTCAGGCTTCTGACTGTATCCCACTGTTTTCATTATCCCCTTGATATAATAATAATAATAATAATGATCTCAACTTCCAGTGCACTGTTTGGAAAGTAAAGGCTTCATCAGCACTTTTTTGCAACGTGACCTCCTCTTACAGGACGTACAAACTTTGCATTCGTGGAAGCACACAAACAGAGGCACGTGTTGATGGCTGCACACACAAACAGGGAGACAGATGCAGGAGTGTGGTAGTCAAGTGTTTCTTTCAGGGCAGCATGATTCAGCATTGTTGTGGCTGTGTGCTAGGAGACCACCTACTATCAGTGTTATGCAAGATGTTAAAGTTTTCTGCTCTACAGTCCCTTCATCATTCTCCTTGCCTCTCCTTTCCCTGAGAGACATCATCCAGTTCAAATTCCTGACATTTCACATGTGCTAACGGGGAGACAAGCGCATTGATTATCCATTTGGGAAACTGTGAAACTCATATTTCCTGAGCTGCTTGCACCTGATTCAAGGACTCAGAGGCTCAAACCAAAGGCCGATCGATCCTCCGTCCCCCTCAGATTTAGCGTGGGAATCCCCTGACAACTGGTTATCTCGGTGTCAGGCATCTGCCCTGCGCACTATCATGTGTCACGCATGTATGCAACACAAGTAACATATGCACATATGTGAAAAAACACACATATACCATGTTCCCCCAGCTGCCGCGGGTCACTTGTTTTTTTGTCACTGTGGCCCATGTCCTCTGTCGCTTGGGAGAAAAGCAGAGCTTGTTTCAGGTTACACTCAAACATCTGCCACGTGTGACGCAAATCTTTCCCACTCTGTTTTTCTCTCACACACACACATTCACATGAAAATAGTTTCAGCAGTATGATAGCTGTATGATATGCTGTATGATAGCTGAACAAAATCATGGACATTAAAATGCTCCTTCTCTACTTTTCTGGGAAGGATTTCCGCAAGATTTTGGAGCCTGGCTACAGGGATTTGATCCCATTCATCCACAAGAGCATTAGTGAGGTCAACCTCTGATGTTGGGCGATAAGGCCTGGCTCGCAATTCATCCCGAAGGTTTTGGTTGAGGTTAAGGTCAGGGCTCTGTGCAGGCCAGTTGAAGTTCTTCCACACCAAACAGGGAAAACTTATTATGGATGTGGCTGCTCAGAGGGATTGTCGTGCTGAAACAGGAAGAGGCCTTCCACAAACTGTTGACACGAAATTGGAGGCGCACTATTGTCTAAAAGATAATTATGTGTGGACGGGAGTGTCCAAATACCTTCTGCCATATAGTGTGGAGTATCAAACATTAAAGCACATTTTATAATGAATGGCCTCTTTACAGAAGTTTTACGTTTGTCAGATGTGCTTATTTGCTTTCTTGCCATGAGTTAAATGAGAAGATTGACACCACTCTCATTTTTGAATGTAAAATATGAAGCTACCAGTTGGAGATACTGATTGTCCCACCCAAGGAATAGTCTGGCACACAGCTCTACATAAAACTGTAATTTGTTGTTTTTACACCTTGGTTTTTATATAGAATACACATGCAAAATAGCATAAAATGGAAATATTCACAAGTATAAATAATGCTAAACTGTCTTTAAGTAAAGTATTGGACTTTCCAAGTGAGTGTGAGGATGAAATCTTAGCTCTCTGTACAGGTCTTTTTTCTGTGAATTGGACACTTTACTAGCCCAAGGACAAAGGACCAAAACATTTGTTTAGGGGGATTTTGAGAGGTATATTTATATAGTAAATCTGCTTTAAATTTGAGAGAAATATATTAGAAATATATATATATAATAAATATATGTCAGACTGTTCTCAAAAATCCCCCTTGTTTCTCCAAGAAAAATCCCTAAAACAACCCCCCCACACCTCCCCTTGATTTGCTGAAGCCAAATGTTTCATTCACGGGGACTTGTGCCTTACGCACAATCATCTTTACCTGCATGTCTAAATGAAATGTTTGTGTCTAATGAAGGACCCTACAACACATCCTTACATGATCTTCTCTCTGTATCTGTGCCAGAGGACGTGCTAATCCGCTCTGTGATTTGGTGTAATTAAAGAGCAGCTCATTTGACAGAGTTATTACGAGGAGGAAATTAAATTTTTTTAGCCTCCTAAGTTTGTAGAAACCACACAGGTAATTTAAACACCAGTGTTTGTTTTAGAATGCAACTGACAAAAGTCTGAACGATTTCCTCCTCACCTTATCTTTGCATCAATTAATCAACAGCTCATGTCTGTTGCGGACATGCACACACACAGACATACACACATTCCTGTGCTGATATGAATAGCAGTCATTGATGTGACTCCCTTTGAGGCCTGCTCCCAGTGTGAGTGTTGTGCTGAGCAGGTAAATGGTGGTGGGTAAGCCGATCTACCCCTTGGCTCTGCTACGCCCCTCCTCCTAACCCAAACGTAGACACACATACATACACACACCACCACTATTGTTCCCTTCTTCAAATTTTCCCATGTTTCCCAGCTTCCTGGGCCCCTGTGCTACCTGCCGGCACATTCCTGCTGCGGTCCTGTCACATCTCTTTGTGTTTTCGCTCTTTGTTGCCCTGTTTCCACTGTCACTCTTTCTCTATTACCTTGTTTGCCTGTTCCTCTCTTCCCCACTGCTTATGTTATCTGTTATCCTCGCTCCACCGCTGACCTGCCACACTCCACCAAACACAACATGACACATGGTCAGGACAAAGTGACAGCAGCTGTGTGCAGACTCTGGTGAAACCCTCTCGCTGTAGTTTCATTATCAAACAGTCAACAATCATGTCAGAGATCTTTATTGTATATCTTAGGAATGAACAGGTCTTCTGCGACTTATAACTCATTTCATCTGCATTCTCACTGTGTTGCTAAAAAAAAGCTTTAAATTGTTAAATTGTTAAAACAGTTTTTTTCCAAAGCCTGATATAGCATATATGCATGTTAAGTACACATTAGTGTGTCATATTATTACATAGTCACTTTTGCTCATCAATTCAATCAATCCCACACACACCTGCTGCTCTAAATACTCACTGAAGCATCAAATGTGTATTAATCCGTAAATCAAAATAGTGCCTGGCAAATTCATTTTCTATTCCTTTTTGAGAAACACCTGCTGAAAACTACAATGACCAGCTGTTTTAGGGAAATACTGAGCCTTACAAACAATATTATATATTTGTGACATTTTTAAGAGATTTATGTCTGCAGTAGGTAACCAATAGGCCGAGAGGCAGACAGGGTAGGGAAGTCAGAGAGTATTGAAAGATGTTGGTTTTGGTTTTTGATGGAATTTGATGACTGTTGACTGTTGAAATATATAGAATAACACCAGCTTTATCTTTTAAGGGCCTGTTAATAAATTTCCGGAAACATAGGTGTCAAGAAAAAGACACATTGAAATTTGAGGGGTTTTTGCCGTCTCTCAACTCTCAGATGTGAAGAAAACATGCTCACAACAACATTACCACCCAACAATAACCTACCTCTGACAAAGAAAAAATCACAAGTGAAATGTGAATGACTGCGACTGTGGTAATCGTTCAGTAACACCAGCGAGGTTTTACAGCCTGATGATGTGCTGGCACAATCTGGCAGTTTTATTGAGGTACTTCCCTACCTCTGTGAATGCCCTGGGACCATTATTTGGTAGGTGATAAAGAGAGATTTACAGCCCAGAAGGACAGAATCAGTCTATCTTCACTCCATCAGTCCTGCTCTCACCCTTGCACTAATGTTATCACTTCACCCTCTAGCATCAACTGTAACTGATTCCAATCAGTGAGGTTCTCCATCTCTCAGATACAGAGCAGCAAAATCACACAAATAAAGTTAGACCCCATCCTCCGGTGTGGGAGGAGAGATACAAGCGTCAGGACGAGCATTTTCCCAGATGTCGGTGTTTAGTGTTTGTCTGTCTGTCCTCTGGTCATTTAGTGAGACCCCAACACCCATTCACAAACTTTAAAGCCCCTTTCACCCCTTCTTTACTGTTTTTCCCTCTATCCTCTGCTCCAGTCCAACCCTTCCACCACCACAGCCAAATAGATGTCTCTGATCTTCTCCCCCTTTTCTAACCTGTTATAATGCTGTCCCCTGAAGTCTTAGCCACACACCCCCTAGCCGTCCCTTCCCCAGGGGGCCCCCTAAGAGCCTGACTGGGTGGTCCCCCCAGCCCATCACAAACCCCCCAGCCAACACCGCCCCTCCTACCACCCCACCCCAATCCAGTCCCCCCACCTCCCTCAGCAGGGTCAGAAGTCAGAGGTGAACCCTGACACCGTGTGGGAAACATGCTCTGCCATGTGGTTAAGGCAAGGGAGAGAGGAAGGAGTTCAGGCTGCTCCATTTCCTCCTACTGGAGCTGGTTAATGGGGCTCCTGGGGTCAGCGAGACAGAGAAATGCAGGCGTGGTGCTGGTGTCGGTTGCAGTTTTGATTTATTGGACCAATTTCTTCTCCAAACGTGAGCTTGTTTGGGTTGAGAGGGAGGCAAAGCAGACTGGCTTAGGCTGAGGGGATCAAGAGAGACGCCATACAGGATGATGGGGGAAGATTGTGTGTGTACTTGTCTCTGTTCATGTGTATGAATGTGTCTGATGTCTGTATATGTGTGTGGCAACCTAGATCCCTCGCTGAGTGTGTGTTAACTTGAAGCATTTATTAGGGACTGTCTAGCCAGTCTCGTGTCAAAGGAGCTTAAAGTGATTTATTTGAATGGCTAGTAGAAGCTGGTTATTTTACTGGCAAATTGCTGTGTATTTTAGAAATGATGGCCTTGATTCTGTCCAGTGGAGGATAACAAGCGTGACTGGCAGGCAATACCTGAGCAGCACTGGAAAATCTGTGATAATAACAGCTTCAGACGTAGAACTGAGATGATATGAAGCCAACTTAAAACATTTCTAAAAAATACAAATAGTCTTAAGCTGGAGGCACAAATGTAAGGCTTGTATATCCCACCCAAACTCAATGACACATGTGCCACAACGCTCAAATCCATGCAGTATGAGTTTTCTATTAATAATACAGTATTACAATAATAATGCAAACAAACATTGAAATAATTCCAGAATATATAAAAGGATAAAAAAAATCTTCACTTTCCCCATAGGAGTAACTTAATATTTATACTGTTAAGGACATACAGTGTCTTGTTAAGCAGTTCATTTTCTGGATTTTAATTCAAATCATTGCATATATTCACAGTTTTAATACAATATGACTGAAAAACATTGTAAATAAATATACTAATGATAGAGAGATACTAATTATGACTGGTGTACATTTATATCGTGGTTCCTTCGTATGTTTGCATTCCAGTCCTGGTCCAAAAAGAGGCCCATTATATACACTTGCAACATACTATAGATATTACCAAAGACATAGTGATTTCAAAAAGTCAAATATGTGTATTCAAGGCTAAATCATGAATATGAATATATGAATTGCATAACTCTCTGTAACATTAAATGATTTCTTATGCAGCCAATGCAGCTCTATGTTGTTTCCTCAGCCATGTTCATTTAAAACATGTAAACTACAAGTTGCAGAAACAACATATTTTTTCGTAGGAGTAGGTGGGATGAAATGCACCTACAACCAGAATGAGTATCAAACTTGTTTTCGGTACATAACAAGCAAATGGCCTACTGATTTTATATCAATGAACAAGCAGCTTTATGCTGTTTTTTTCTACATATTACCTATAAAAACTTTATGAGTTGCTGTTATTGTATCCAGAGTCACTACTGTCATTGTATGGGATGTCAACTTTCTGCCCTCCAGCAGTTAATAAAACTTCAGAGTACTCCCTCTCTACACAGGTGTGTGTGTGTGTGTGTATACACACTCTCACGACCGCACACACATACAAAGCATGTACATGTATACATATAAACATACTTATTATTGCAAAACACATGCCCTCATTCAAAATCCATATGTGCTGATAGATTTGCTTCTGCCACAAAAAGCTCCTTTTGTGTGTGTGTGTGTGTGTGTGTGTGAAACACCACACCTCCAGTTGTGCAGGTCTGTTTACAGGAGAACAGCTCTTCAGTGAAGCCATTCATATATAGTATTTCATCATGTCTTCCTTACATGTTAAGGAGTATGCATTGTGTTGAGAAGAGCAGTTGCAGAGTGAAATGTGTTAGTGGATCAGGAAGTAGCTCAGTGTTTTATGATGTTTTGTGGATGATGTGATGTTTCCATGAAAGAATAAGTTCTGTTGACACTCAGAAAAAGATTGTAGTAAACCAGTAAAGTAAAACAGGTGTCCTAGAGTGAGTGGTGTTTACTATAATTTTACCAATGATCTAAAGATACAAGCAAAGAATGGAATAATTCTGCTCAGCAGTTTGGTTTCTGCAGTGAAAATGAAAAGAAAAGCTGTCACCGGTATGTTAATGGTTATGGCTCATTTTGATTGAGGTGTCACAAAGTGGAAAAAAAAAACAGTAAATGGATTCATTACAACAGATGAATTAAAATCTTAACACTTTGACATTTTTTAAAGAAAATTACATGAGGAATTCCTCAATTTGCATTTTAATTTTTACATGTTGAAAGTTTCATTAGGACAGATTCACAGTGCCTGTAACACACTTGTCCGCTTAATTGTAAATTAATGAACTAGTTTCTTCTTTTTGCAAGGCTCTTTAGGTACTCCATGTTTCTGACAACCAATTGTCCTGTTGACTAAAACCTTGGAGAGAAGCACAATCTGTGGAAGCCCAAAGTAAACTTCCTGAGTTTCTCCCCCTACCCCCCACTGTTGAAACCCACAACAACAAACACTTAAAAATAGCAATATGTAATGTGAGCCTCTCCTCAGTCACGTGCAGTGCTGTTTTGTGTGGCTTGAACTTCAGTTTTGTCATTTCACATGATGTATATTTTCGTTCCCAACAATACATCATGTAACATCATTGCTACAATATAATTGCTAGTAAATGTTCTAATTGAAGTTGATTAAATCATCTCAACACACGATACAGACAAGAAAGTTTTCAGGTTGAAAATAGGAGGAAAAGGTGTCTGTGGAGCTTTCTGTGGAGATGTGTGTGTGTGTGTGTGTGTGTGTTGGGGCGGGCGATTCTTAGAGGGGAAGTGACATCATGGAAAGTGATTGCTGTGCAAACAGAGGCTGCAGCCCCCAGGTGGGCTCTATGATTAAGAGATTACAGAGGAAATGAAAGAGCTTCACACACATACACACACACACACAAACACAAACCCATGTGCACACGCAATAACTAACCCAAGCCTTTAGTGTACATGGATGTCTAGAAAGTAGTGGAAGTTGTGTGTGAGTGTGTGTGAGTCAGTGTGTGTCTAGAAGGTAAAGGAAGTTAGGTCACCGGGGTTGCCTGTCCTGGCCGGCAGCCACTTGTAGCTCTGAGTCAAGAATGGAGGGAGCTGATTCAGCATGGCTACAGGCAAACAAGCCCCAAAATAAGCCTCCTCCTACATCCATTCATCTACACATCAAGAAACACGCTGTCTCCACCTGACTTTCCTAAGACTTTAATTTCATTTTTCATCCTTGACAGTAAAATTTCACCTGCGCGCACCACCCAGATCTGACATTTTCCACCTGAGCAACTTTGCTTCTTTGTATGAAGATTAATTAGCTTCATATGCTGTGTATTCTGTTGCTATTAGTTACATCTGTGGTGATCAAAGAAAAGAGCTTACACTACACACACTTTCCACTGCAATCACAACATCGGGGTGATATTTGGTTTGGCAGCTAATCAATACCACATTTACACGAGAGAGTAGTTGTGCCTTCACTGAAAACTTTTACACGAGGCAAAGAAGAAGGCATCTTGTGAGGTGTGCTCCACATGTCGTCCATATGTTCTCATATTGTTTACTGTAAGGTAAAGTCACACTTTAAGTGGAGAAACAGCAAAAGGTTCTCATCTCTTCAGCTGCTGGACACGAGAACGTGATCAGCAGCTCTGCACCGCTGAAGCCTCCTGCTGTGAAATCACAGGGGACGTTATTTGTTTTTGCCTTTAGGGTGGACACTGGGGAAAGGGGAGTGGGTGTTCTGGTGGGGGTGGGGGTCCCTGTGGAGACACTGACAATAGCCTAAAGGCCTGCTTTTGTCTCAAGTGATGAGCAGATTAATCAGAAATCAAGCGTGTGAAACTCAGGAGGGGAAGAAGAAGCTGAAAGTAGTGCGGAGTGGGAAAATCATAGCAGATTTTGAGTGGATTATAATGTGATGCATGTTTACACTAGTGTGTGTGTGAGAGAGAGAGAGACATTGTTGTCATGGTAACTAAAGAAGGGATGGGTTAAATTGCCACTTTCCCAGGTGAGCTCAAAAGGACTCCTGACCCCCTTATTCGGCCTCAAAACTTGTCACTTCCACAAAAGATAATCCCTCTGCTCCATTGTGTCCTGCTCAGCCACCATTCAGGCCCCTGGAGGCGAACCACTCAGAGCGGTGTGGCCAGCTAATCTAATCCACAGCCTTTTAAAGTCCTACTGTTGGGCCAGGGTTTAACTTTATTAACTGAGAGTCCTTTGAGGCAGCCAGGTCAGCCCTGACCCTTCAAGGGAACTAGCCTTTATGAAATTATTCTGGAAAACGGTGAGGGGCTAAAGAGCAAGAGCAAAGCGGGGGTGGACAAGTTTAGCCAAGTTTACCCTTTTAATTAAGCCAAGATGACAAGTCTGTGGCTAATGTTTGCAGTGGGGACATGAGGCAGAGAGAGAGACAATGATAAAGGCGGTTAAAGAGAGGAGGTTCAGCAAACACACAGAGGCACACTCCTACTGGAAATGAGAGACAGTTTTGTTTGCACAGACCCCATCATTTGAGGTGAAGAGCAATGACAAGTGAGAGGAAATAAGGACTGAGCTGCAGCTGGACTCCTTCAAACGCAGATAAACTTGTCATCACCACCTCACCACAATAAGATGTTTTTATCCTGAGCTGACCTCGGAGAAGTGATCCATGTTATTATATCATTTTGTTTAGACTGTTTTGAATCAATATACTTCTGGCCAAGTCAGAAATCTCACCCACAGCTGATAAAAATAGGTGCATCAAGGCTAAATCAAACTGAAAATCTACAGAAGTCACATTGATGTCAGAATTATTTTTAGCCTCATTGCACTGTTTTAGAGTTGAAATACATTTTATTTATTGATTGATCATTGAAATAACCATTTTTTTGGTAATGTGTTGATCATAGCTATATATCAACTTAAAATATATGTTTAAGTAATATAATATGTATGTTATATGTAATATAAGTAATATGTCAGTGTTGTGTTCACAGGTGGATGGTGAATATTGGCGACTGTATGTCATATACCTGCCACACAGTGACACAGTATACATTCCTCTGCGTGAGAAGAAAGGAAAAGAGTAGAATGAGGCGGGGCTGAGTTTTGTGTTTAGAACTTTCTGAGGGGATGTGGGATGAGAACACAATTAGAGGAGCTTAAAGGACGGCTGCAGTGGGGGGAGCAGAGTGGTGACGAGGGTGAGCCGCACTCACCTGCAACAGCGGTTAGACCAAAGCACAGGTGTTGCACACCTGGGCTTTTGGGTGTCCCCATTAGCCATAGATTAACCGGCCTCACTAAGGTCAATGACCCTCTCTCCTGTTACAAATAGGATTTCATGAGGTGGAATTAGGACACATTAGCAGGTTCAGGCTTTTGACAACACCTCTTATAAGTCTATGCGTGCAGTTATTACATGCAGGTGAATCAAAATATCTCAGGAGTCAAAGTGATTGTGATTCAGATCGTGTGTTTTGTCTGAACAACAGTCTAAAACCTAAAGAGTTCAACTTACAATAACACAAAACAGATGAAAGCAAATCCTCACATTTAAGAAGGTGGAACCAGGGGCGACCTGATATCCGAATGGCTATTGATTAGCATTTTTGCTCAAACGTGGATTAATCTGTCATCATTTCAGCACTAATAACATTGAATCTCACATTGCATGTTTTGTGTTTGATTTAGTAATTCTAAACTATTACAAAACCACATAGCTGCCAAGAGAGTCAGAAAATGAGCTGAGAACATTTCTTTGGTGAGTAATTCCAGTGAAATTATTCCAGCATTTCTAGACACAGAGAGGATATGCACAGACATCTCTTTGATATGTGGACATATGGGTGTTGCGGTCAGTGATGTTATCCATCACTGCCCCCTGACATCATCTTCAGGGGGCGACTGTTTTCTCTCACAGACACATCGCTGCAGGGGTCAGCCAAGGGCGTGCATGAACTTGCAGGAGCACACAAATGAATGGCACGACTTGGAGGGGTGCTCCTGTTCACACACTCAGTTTTTCATTACGGACAAGTTCTACTGACCTAGATTGGGCCTGTTTGTCCTGAGCTTTTTTTTTTTTTTTTTTTAAATACCTCTATCAACTTCAGTTTGGGTTTTGTTTTCGCAACATGCCTTCATTTAGATGTATAATCATTTAAGAATTCAGTATGTGATTATCCCTCCAGGCAGGGATTTGTGAACATCTATAGCAAACCATAGACTAAAATAAGTGACACAAGTGTCTTAACATAACAAAATGTGAGAATCAAATAATTATGGGATTATATCTGCATGGAGAGGATGAATTCTTAGGCTTCCTGACAGGTGTGAGAGGAAGGGGAGAGACAGAGAATGGTTTGGCATATGGTTGTGCCTGAGGGAGGTATATGAGCCCACTGTGACTCTGAGAACGTGAGAGATAACCTCTGAGATATGGGGGTTAGTGGCAAGGAGAGCGATTCAGGATGGAAAAGATAACATTGACTGAGTAAGTAATAATTAGCCTGTGATGTTTTTGGGGTCGTTTTTGTTCTATGTAGATTCTATAAATGTATTCTGGAGTGAGGGATATTAGGTAAAGGGGCTTTGTGTGTGCATAGAAATAGGGATTTCCTCCTTTCTATGCATACATACACACACACACACACACATGAACACACAGACATGCACAGATACATTGTAAAGGACAGAGTCTTTTCCTCTCAGCAAGCACCAGCCTTTGTGTACGTGCAGTCTGGCATGTCTGGGAAAGGCTTGATGTTTTCTGGAGGGGGGTCTTTTCAGCTAAGTGTGTGTTGAAAGAGGAACTGACAATCACATTTGCAGAATACCCCTAAATGAAGAAATATGACTTGTTCTCATTTGCGGTGCTGGAGCTGAAAAGGGGAACAAGCACTGACAGTCAGCCATAGAAGTGAGGAGCTGCAGCACCTCTGGCTACCCTTTCACTTTTTCCCCCCGGGGGACCCGCAAGATGATCCTCACAGCAGATCTGTATGAATTCCACACGTTGCGAATGACATCATGCAAAGATTCCTTAACAAGTCGCATCCAGCAGGCATGCAGTGAGAGAAGATGATAAGACCTTCCATATGTCAATATATGTCATAACATGAGGCAAAAGACTGTGATTGATTACTTTAATGGGGCCAAGAAGAAGACAGGAACACATCAGGGCATGTTGCTAATTGAAATATCATGTGGTATCACATTTTTTTCTCTCTCTCTTAGGATTTCTGCAATAGCCTTTCCAAACCAACAGTTTGGTTTGGTTGAAATTTGACCGAATCTTGTTGGAGAACAACAGGAACCTATAGCACAAACATGCAGAGAAACACAATGTTAGCATTGTCTTCTCTCAGGATGTATGCAACACTCACTTTTCTTCATTGTTCTCTTTCCCTCCCCCAGCAAATGGTTTTCTCACCCCCGCTAAAGTTTTTGACAGTGTTCTTCTTAATCCTTAGGCTTTAGAAAAAAAAGAAAGCTGTCTGCATATTGTACATTATTGGGTAGTTTCCCAAGATTAAGGGTATTTTTCATAATAAAAGCCATGTTCACAGCAGATATTTTGACTTGTCATAGTAGGAAAAGCTCAGGTGTTACTGATAACATTAATGATGGCTCTGCTTTTTTCAAGTGAGTGTGAGCATGCATATCGGGACCCCAAAAATGAAGCAGCTAACTAGGCATCACTGAATTAGTATGTAAACCTATGCTTCTTCTACTGTGACATGGCAAAATGTCTGCTGTGAAAAAGGCCTGTTGTTTTAGTCCAGGGTGAGGCTTAATCTGTTTGGAGAGCCAGCGCAATGTGTTTTACACCCACATCCAGATGGAGAAGGGCAGTTTGTTGTTAGGTTTGAACATGTTTCTTTAACACGTTTTACTTCCAAGTGAAAAAAAACAATGTGAAACCTTCTCGCTAACCATAAACAGCCTTCGGCTCCCTTCCTGTTCTCCTCCAGGCTGTGGCGTGACCATGCGAAAAGCGGAAGGAGAGCAGAATTGGTGGTGTGAAGGTGAAGAGAGGTGAGTTTGTGCACTGATAGCAGAAGATGTATGGGGAGGAAGCTGCTGGGGTTTAGATAGTGATCTGCCACTGAAGAGGTCAGTAGGATTCTTTCCACGGACATAGACGGCCCTGTTCATACTCTTAACCTTTGACCTCTGCTGACCACATCTCTACTTAAACTAACCTCACTCTCTCTACAAACATATACACATTTAGTCTAACCTTGATTGTAAAGGTCCACAGGTCCACAAAGTTTGATCAACAAAAACAGAAAAAAACTAACAAAAACATTTAAACCACTGATTGGATTTGTTGCAGGACTGTTGTATTAGACTGAATTAGCATAAGTTACACTGACAGCAAGGTGTATTTTAGAAATGCAATTATGATTGTATTTCTTTAAGCGTAATTGTTGTGATCTGTTAGGGTGGATAAAAGTCTATGTACCTCTGACAAAAAGAGGTCATAAATCCAGTCCAGTCTGCCAGCTCATGTGGAATGGATTTACTATGAAAAAATCTGATATATAAAGAGTTGATACTTGGCGTCTAGGCTCTGACCTCGTCACTCCCCTCAAAAATACACCAAGCTCAGAGGAGATTTGGAGTGACGATGATTAGTGATGTTGCCAAGCATACAAACACCATCTGAACAGAGCCAAGAGATCTGCTCATGATATCCATGTCAGCCAAAGTAACTGAGCGTGTTGAAGTGCATCAGGGATCCTTAACATTTTGTGCAGTGAGTAAACTCTTTTAGAAGTCACCACAGACACAAGCTGCCAACGGCACTGACAGAAAAACTCTGCTTTCAACCTGAGACGCAGGTTTGAGCCGACATCAAAAACTAACAAATTCTAAGTTGCATTAATCAAACCGCAAATATGCTCTGGTTAGTAAAAGCTAAATGAATGTCCCCCTCTGCTAAGGGAAAACCAATAAGTCTGTGGGTCTCCTGGGTAGGTTGTAATGCCATCGTACTATTTTAGATCACCTCTTTGCAACACCCTATCTGCTGGGGCCATGAAGGAAGTTGCTTTTGAGCATATAACCTTCACGTCAAAATGACTTATTATGAGGGAAATGGTAGACTTCTGTGGAGACATGCATGCCCTCAGAACTAAACCGAGATGGAATCGTTAAACAAAATGCAGTCTTTTTGAGAAAAAATCTGAGAAAAAACATGTAGAGGCCTGTTTTCATAGCCATTTTATACCTGTCAGTGTTTTTGTCCAAGTTGTTCTTTATTCTTAATTTACAATTTTTCATAACACAGGGATATTTGCCACGAAAGGGGAATACAATAAAAATGCCAAATAAAATTAATAACAATAAAACTATGTTCCAAGTATGATATGGACATTATAAGATCCTTCCATTCTTTTATGGTTTTATTTTCATAGATAAATGTGGTACACTAGGCTGTAGTCTATTTATAGCTGATTGTAAGGGATTACATCTTTCTTAATAACGGAGAGATGAAAGAGATGTGAACTAAGAATAACTAAAAGGAATTTGATATCCCAGACTCTTTTATGCATTACCCTCAGTATGACTTAAAGAGATGCTCTCTTATTCTTCTCACTCATTTCAAAGACTACATTCCCCCCCTTTGTTCACGTGTGGCTCTCACTCCCTTTACTTACAGTATATCAAATACCCTGAGGGTCCCTGCTCTAATGTGTGGCAACCTACTTGGTGTTGACTGGCTTGGGCAGTGCAGAGTGAAGCAACAGTGAGTGAGGACGGGGTAGAAAATGAAGTGGATGCCCTGGCGTGCAAACAAACAGTTGCAGAAGCACCACTGTGTGGAGCAGGTATGCACATAAATACACCTCCTCAGTCTGAATCAGAGCTGTACAGTTTGTTCTCCACTCCAACACAAATAACTGTCTGTCCGAGAGCCCCATCAGGTTTTTGACAGTTGGGTTTTAAATTTGTGATTTTTCAAAGCTTCTCTGTTGCTGCAGTTATAGCACTTCTACAGCAAAGTCAGTTCAGCTCAAGTAAATGTAGAGTCAGCCTCTACAAAATTCTTGTACTTGTTTCAACTCATTAATGCATTCACACCTCATGGCTATGTTTATAGCACCATGTGTCTTAACAGCCATTACTTCATAGAGTCCCTTTGTTTCTGTATATAAAACAGCAGGTTGTCAAGAATCCCTCTGTTTTACTCATGATGTGACAAACACATTCATATTTACAGTGATGCCAGCCAACCACCAGAGCTCACCTGTCTCAAGAAGTGATTCACTCAAATGATCCTCTGTAAAATGACTCATTGTTTGTTGTAAACATAGGCAGTGTTGTTGGGTTCATGATGGGCTTCCCCTATGTGCTCATCATGAACATATTTATTTTGATCTTGGGTTGAAACTATGTCCCTCCTCTTCCTTCGTAGCTGTTTTGTACTTGACATGTCTTTCTAAAAGTACACGTGAATCCAGCAGGCCTCTCTGCTGCTGGTCTAAACTGCTGGTGAGAGGATAGTCCAAGGTCAAAATCCCAAAACAACCCACACACAGTCTCACACAAGCACCTTGTTTGCCTTGCAGTCCAAACAAATGTCTGCTCTAATGATGACACCTGCAGAGAACAAGAGGACAAGAAATGGGACAAAGACGCAATAAGACACCCACAAAGGTAAGCACCTAACGGAAGCGCTTTTCTTTCAGCCTACCTTTGAGGCCAGCATTTCTTCTGGGCCACCTTAGGAAAACATCCGTGCCCCCACACGACGCTGAGCCTTGTGTCTCTTTCTGTCTTTAATCTTAGTGAAAAGAGCTTTTAACAAGGCTGGGGAGGATGAGGGGATCTGCCAGAGCAGAACAAAGGCAGGGAGGAACTCGGAGAGATAGTAGCAGGGTGGAAGACTCTGTAATTTATCACCTGTTGCCCTTGGGCGGCCCTGCACTACACGCCCTGGGCTCTGTGTGAGTTTGTGTGTGAGTACGTGTTTGCAAGTATGGAGAGGTGATGAATGAATACCCAAAAGAGCAAGAAAACAGACATTCCTCATCCCTCTAAAACCCAAGAAGACATTGCTTTAAGCGATTATTTTCAGGCGGAAAGTCATCTGCTTGCCAAAGACACCACATTTATGCATAATTCCCTTTACCACAGTTTTTGATACATGTTTGAGTGCTGATTGCTTTTTTTTTTTTTTTTTTTTTTTTTTTAACTTTTTTGGCCAAGAAATGGGGACTTGTACAAACAGAATGTGCTCTATGTATCAGCTTCCACAGCAGGTGTTTGAAATACAACTGTGTAGGATAATAAAATTCACAAAATGTCTTAAAAACGTGAGATCATGTTATGTCACGTCACGTTTAGGCCTCAGTGTGGAACCAGGTTAGACTACACTTATTCTGGCTGTAGAAAATTCAGTCAAGTCTCTTTATCTTTGCCTGCCACCTTCTGGCTTTAGTGTTGCATCTACAGACATGTAAGTGTATAAAACTGTATATGTATGTATATGTATACAACTAAAGAGAACACTTTGTCAGTAATGTTTAATTTTAGACTGTGATAGAAAGAATTAGCTCAGACTAGTTTGACTAAACTAGCACTGAATTTTTATAATAAAAACTGCGTTGCTCTCGAATGAGCAATGTCTGGGCAATGGTGGTGATTCTTATCTAATGCTGCCTTCCCGTTCTTTAGACGAGCATTTTCTTTTCATAGCTGACAATGACTTGTCACGGATATAAGTGAACTGCTGACAAAACAAAATTAAAACTGTGGCACAACAAGCTTTTGGTACCTTGTTTTAAAATTTGAAATGAACGAAAACATATTTTTGACATGCTGAAGAATATGAGTGCGATGAGTGATGAATTAATTAATTTAATCAATATTTCTAGACAAGCTAAATAGTGTTAATGGTGTTTCAGAAAAATACTCAAAATAAGAGACATGTACAAACCACAAGTGATCAAATTTATCTTTTTCCAAAAACACCTCAACTTATTTTCGTACATTTTATTGGGTTGGTCACGTTCACTCACGTTCACGAGTGCAAAACTCGAGCATGACCAACGACACTTGAACGCCACGCTAGACGACAAATGACGTATCACGTAGTCTGTTTGGTTGTGGTCGGAGCAAAGGAAGCTAGGAAGGGATCAAGGAAACCTCTAGCATCGTAGATAAACACCCTGAGGAGGTGTGAACCCAGCGAGCGCACAGCTGTCACAGCACCGAGAGAGCAGTGAAAAAGGCCCGATTGAGTCCTTCATACAGCGAGGGTCAACATGTCTGAGACATACGGTATGTATGTGTGGGGCGGCAGACTAATTTCATGCTTGCTAGCTGCTCTGTGCTGTGCTGCGATAGACTGACTTAGCGACGATGCCAGTTAGCTGGCTACATGGCTAGCTCAGGTTAGCTCCTGGCTAACCTGCCACCTCATCATTTCTGCGGGTTTTAGTAGTGATAACTAACGTTTAGCGCTGGTATTTCATTCAGAGAGACAAGTATAAAGTTAGCGCTTTGTGTTATTGTAACTGACACCTCTGTCCTACGGTGGCGGAGCACATTGCTTCCTTAAACGGTCACTGACATGAGCAAACAGATGGTAAGACATTTCCAGGTAAAAGTTAGCCAAACTTCAGACACAAAGCTACACCAACATGTTGATACATGAAGGATGCGTTTGCAGACGCTGAGGTAACCTGAACTTGTCGAAACTGAAGCTGACTGGGTTACCTTGCAAGCTGCAAGATTGTTTGCTGTTACTCCTAGGTGCTGTGTATTTTTTTTACTTAAGAGGTAGCTATTAGCTGCAGGGCCTATTTGAGGAAGTCAGATTGCTGTAGCTAATCACCCTTCAGCTACCTTAAGAGCAGCAGCAGCTGGTAGGTGTGTAGTGGTCTGTATCACTTCTCTTCCCTTTCTGAATCCATGTAACCTCACTTCTCTATTCACTTCAAACAGTCTGCTTTACAAGCAAAAGCTTACAGAAGCCATAATTGCACCTGTCTGTGACATTATGAGCAGCTACCAGTGCTACTGATTGAAATTTCAATTCTGGAGAAATTCATTTAACATGACTCTGCCTGATAGTATTGAAAATACAATAGACCCAGTTGTTTTGAAATGGCACACCGTCATCCTCTCCTGTTGCACTCTCTCTCACACGCACACTTTCTCCATCTGTTTCTACTTGTTCCCTGTCTCCCTGATTCCTTGTATGAAACTTCATCCCTGTGGGCAGTTTTTATGTGAAAGTGCCAGCACTAATGGTAGCTGTAATAGCCTTTTATTGATTTCTGTCTCAGTCTCCTGTGTTGTCTCTTCTCCTGTAGGGTCAGTAGTGGAACTGGTAAAAAAAAATATTATGAGAGCTAGAGTTGAATGAATTAGTCATTTAACTGGTCTTCAGAAAACTAATCAGCAACTATTTAGTTAATCCGTTATTTTCAGCCTCTCAAGCGAGAGGATTTACTGCTTTTTTTTTTTGCAGTGTATGAATGTAAATGTATATCTCACTGTGAGATCTTAGACTGTGGGAAATTATGTTGAGCATTTTTCACTATTTGCTGACATCATATAGATCAAATAATTCACCTATGAATTTAGAAAGTAGTTGACCAAATAAATCAGATTAAATCAATAATAAAGATAATTGATAGTTGCAGCCTTACAGTAAGTTCATGGCCAGGTTAAATAGTTTATTAAATTTTTCATTTATTTGGTTTTTCTTCGGCATGACACTCTTCTTCTACCCTTCTTCAGCATATCTTGTTTAGGTACAGAATGTGATTTATATTTAAAATAAAGAAAAGAAAATAGAAAATATTGTTATTTGGCTGATTTCAACAAGCCTTGTTCTGGACTCAATTATTCAGAATCAGTCGGTAATTAAGCCTTACACTGATAATAATTTGAAAAAAGCTATTTTACTCGAACATTTGTTCATTGTAATCATTATTGCCATTTTGTGTAGCCAGTCAGTCAGCCAGTGTCAGAAAATGTGAAATGTCCATCACTAGTTCCCAGAGACAAGGTTTCTGCTCTCAAGTGGCTCAATTGTTCAAATCAATGGTCCAAACCCCTTTAATGTTCAGTTTACAATGATATCAATCATCGATTCATCCATCACCTAAGTTGTGTTGCTTGGCATTGATTTCGGCCACTGTTGCATATGACATTTTTTTTCATCATATTTTATTACAAGTGAAATTCAAACTAATCTCTCTGGTTTCCATATTTTCCCCCGTCTCGTGCAGTACACAGATACATATTCAATAAAGCAAACATCTCATATAACCTCAAGTGTAATTGGCCTTTGCTCTGTGTCACCGGATCAGAGACCACACCAGACATAACTCTTCGGTAGATATGGTCCTGAGTGTGTAAAGTGTTGTCACAGTGTAAGTGAATGCAGATAACAGTGTTAGTCTGTACCCTCAGGGGTTATTTAATATTGATGTGTAAAGAATACAATAGCTTTAAAGGCTGCTGTTGAGAGGGCATCGCTGCATTCCTTGTTCCCCCATTGCTTTGACATATTGACAGCTTGATTGTTGTATGCAGATCTCGCATGGGAATATGTGACGTCTGGGAAGACGCTGAAAAGCTGAGGCAAGCTTTTAAAACAGAGCTGTTAGCCTTTGAATCTGTCAGTTCTGCTGTCATGGCCATTGACAACATGTGGTTGAGATGTAACGCTGACTGCTGTTGCAGAAGAAAACTGTAAGTGCTTGTAGGCGCTTTTGCTTTGCTGCAGCTGTTCTGTTGCAGTGAATTTGACCTCTAGCTTGTGTTGCCTGAGAAAACACCCGCTTCAACAAACAAAGGTGCACCATAAACTGAGCCAGCAGTGGCGGCGGTGGTGGGGGTGTGTGTCAGCTGATGAAGGTGGCTCCAAAAGCACCAGCGTAATTAGGGTAAATGTCACGCAGGAGCTAAAGATCAATTTCATCCGCCCCCTTTTTTTTCTAAGCCGTTTCTGATGACGCTCACCTGGCTGGTAATCTCAACAGTAGTCACTAATCATTTGCCAGGCTAGCACTTCTGCCGGCACTTAAGCTTAAACTGAAAATTTCACACTGCCTTCAAATTCCAACTGAAGCAGCCTCTCAGGAGGAAAGGTGTAGTTTGCAATCATTACTTGCTCTCACAGTCTTACGAACACACCATCACTCTTGCATTTCCTGTTATTCTTTTACTACCTCTCTGTGCATTAGTCACTAGCACAGACTCATGATTCTCGCACACATACACTCTCTTTTGCTGCCCTCAGTTGTCACATTGTTTCAGTATCTCATGGATCTAGTTGGAACTGCAGCCCAACCTACATATGTAAATACCCCCTGCACTATCTGTGGTCACAACGCACAAAGGCTGTCTGTACTGGCCTTGCATGTCAAAAGCCCAGGTCACTCTGGATCATGTGTGCGGGTTGAGCTATACTCTTCAGAGCAAGGACCCACTCTTCACAACAACAACATCTGTACAACCAGCTGGCCTGTGGTCATTCAATCCCTGCACAAGTCAGTTAACCTAAGCCATGTTTAATAACTTTACAGTTTTGGCTGTGGTCTAATGACGTGTTATTAAGTGGTGTTGCTTCTTCAAGGCTTCATACACAGTCATTTTCCACCTCAGACAAACAAGCATATTAGATTCGAATTATAAGTATTATGTTGTACTGATTACATGCCAGGCTTTGTGATTAGGAAGCTAATTTAAGCTTGCTGAATACTGTGAAAGCAGTAGCTCAGTGGGATTAAGAGGAAATCTAAGGATTGTCTCTGAGGGTTGCAAATGCAAAGTGCAGCAGGCTCGGATTCTCCCCTGACATGTGCACCGCATTGATCTCTGCCTCCTCTCCTCTGCTTTCAGACTTCCTGTTTAAGTTCCTGGTGATTGGCAGTGCTGGGACGGGGAAATCCTGCCTCCTTCACCAGTTCATTGAGAACAAGTGTAAGTTTAATTAAATCAAATGTATTTATTTTTTTGTTTGTGTTGTTTTTTTGTATCCTGAAGAAACATGGTTTCTTTATGGTTACTTGACAGTCACAGTAAACTTTCACTTTGTGTCTTGTGCAGTCCAATAAAACACTGTAACAAACAATGGCCTCAAAAAATGACATACATTTACACTTCACTGTCCATAAAACTGAACATTATAAACTACAAGATTTCTTGTAGGAACATTGTAGTGAATTGCATGAAATTGTACAAGTGTACCTAATAACCCTGTAATACAGTGTAAAACAAAACACATTTGAATCATCCAATAAACTTAAAAAATGTGAGGATGTTGATAATTGAGCGAGTAAATATTTAAGTAGTAGTATTTAAGTTAAACTTCCTTTTTACATGAAGGCAGTCTGTAATAAAAATTAGCATGGTGATATTTGCTGGTAGTTGTCTAAGAATCCACAATTTTGCTTTTGAGAATTATGTGAAAACAAACTCACACACACACACACACACACACACACTCACTCTCGTATTAATTTGAATAAAGGTGTGTTTGGTCCCTGTGCTGTCAGTGGAGAGAGAGAGGGAGGGCAGGTTGATAGTGTTTATCTCATCTAGGCTTCCTCTAGTCTGTAATGTGGATATGATCTGTTTGAAGATAGCAGCTTCAGTCTTTAACAAGCACAAAACACCAACACATTATAGATAAGAAGTATGATTCTGGGAGCAGAGTTGAAAGTCTCCATTATAGCAGCACACACCTGTTGGTTAAATGGAAAGGCACCTCTTTAAACACCACATAATTCTGCGAGGGAAAAATACGTAATTGCATCACTGCGAGAAGTCTGCGGCAGTTAGTTGTTCAGCTGTGCTATCACCTCATGTTTTCCCTTTTTTCACTCTCCTCTCTCTGCCTTCCTGTCGCAGTTAAACAGGACTCCAACCACACCATCGGCGTGGAGTTCGGTTCCAGAGTGGTCAATGTCGGGGGAAAGACGGTCAAACTGCAGATCTGGGACACCGCCGGGCAGGAACGATTCCGGTAACGGCCCACAATATTTCCTGCTCAGGGTTTGGCAAACGTTTCAGGAACACGAGGTTAACATTAATCACTGAGCACACATGCTGTCTTTGGGCACCATCCAGTTTCAAACTGTTACCCACTGTTGCATGTGGAGATGCGTAACTAAGTGCCTGACTGATGATAATCATTGAAAGCAATGGGCAGTTTCTCATTCACCTCTCCAAGTCATATTTCACCAGCTGATGTAATATTGTGGCTACATTATTTTAACCAAAATTCTGCTGCTTTCTCCGCAGCTCTGTCACACGCAGCTACTACAGAGGAGCAGCTGGAGCACTCCTTGTCTATGATATTACCAGGTAAAATAATTGCTGCACCCACTGCCCTACTTTTCCACAAACTATTCCTTTTGTGTAACAGAAATAACATTAACTAATAATTTAATGTTCTCCGTATTGTTGATATATTGACATTAGAACATTACCTGCATTGCATGCCTTTGCACTAATTTAAATGACAAAATGGTATTTAAACCACCAACAAAAACCTGACAAAACACAACACTGTAGTTGGAAGAGCACACTATCAGACACAGCAATGATAAACTGCTGAAATTGGATCTGGCTGGACTTGAAATTGAAATCTACTGACCCATGAAGCTTAACTGTAAATAGTTTTTCACTTTACTCTGTTGTTTTCAGTCTGTGTGGTGTTTAAAAAAAAAAAAAAAAAAAAACTACAGTGTGTCCATACCAGCTCCGGAAAATGTGCAGTTTAATGACTGTGTGCTGGAACCTATAGGGTGAAATATGAATCCCAGAACCCACTCACAGGCCTGTATTTCACAAGCGCTAAGTTGCAATAGAGGGGTTGTGAAATCATGACAAAGTGAATGCAGTAATGCAGAGAGACAGGAAGGTAATACAGTTTGTGTTTGGGGGAAATGTATGTTCTTTTTGCGGAGGGGAGGGATTGGAGTGGAGCACAGAGTGGCAGGAGCTGTAATATAGAGGCTTCGTCTGGCAGACAGCAGCGGTTGAGAAAGAAAAAGTCCATCACAGTGTGTGTGTCACCTGAAGGGGGGGGGGGTGAAAAACAAGAGAGTGAGTGGGAAATGGAGACATGTATCACTTCACTCACAGGTGAAAAGGTTAGCAGGAAGATGGACGGGAAAGCAACTGAAAGAAGGAGTGAGTGTGCTCAGCCGATTGCAGCCGAGCTGCTTGGTCCCATCGGCACGTGTAGGACGAGGAGTTGTGTCATTCTTTGGCTGTTTGTGAAAGCAGCTGTTAAACATCTCTCTGCTCGCTCTGCTGACCCACACCCTTGTGCTCATCTCACTGGCCTCATGTTACCATGGACACCAGGGTCCCGCCTCCATGGTGACCGGTGGCGTCAGCGCTAAGAAGTTTCCATGAAAGTTGTGTGACTTAACAGAAGTAGTAACTAGAGAAACAGTAAGGTTTAAGAAAGGGTTTGAAATATTCTGAAATATGTGATTTGACAGTTGCTCATCCGCATGAATTCATGTGAATACAAGCGACTACTCTGCTAAGCTAGTCTACTTTTTTTTAATCTCTGTTGTAGTTATTCTGAATATTTCATGCTGTTTTTCCCCTCCACAAAAATAATACGTTTCTATATTTTTTATAGTGAGGTAATGCATTAAATTCTGATTCAGGTCTCGAAGCTGTGCAGATATAAAAAATAATTTGAGCTTAACTTGTTACAGGGAGGATCCTTTACCCTCCGTAAACTGGCCTTTGTGCTCCGCTATGTGTCCATCTGTCCTGTCCTGTCTTACAGCCGGGAGACATATAATGCCCTGACCAACTGGCTGACAGATGCACGGACGCTGGCAAGCCCCAACATTGTCATCATCCTGTGTGGCAACAAGAAAGACCTGGACGCTGACAGAGAGGTGACCTTCCTAGAGGCCTCGCGCTTCGCTCAGGAGAACGGTAACTGCTGCTAAATCAATCACCAAATCACCCATTTTATTTTTGCTTTTCATTAATACTTCCAATACTGTCTTTTCCCCCATCTTTTTCATTGTTCCTTGTTTTTTTTATGTCTATAAAGAGCTGATGTTTCTAGAAACCAGTGCTCTGACAGGAGAGAATGTGGAGGAGGGTTTTCTGAAGTGTGCTCGCACCATCCTCAACAAGATAGATTCAGGTACTGCTCCTTTGTTTGTTAAAGAGGTTGGGCATTTGTGTGAACAGAATACAGACATTTTTACTCATGATCACTGTGCTTGTGTGCATGAAACCCTGGGAATCTGCACTTAGTCTAGTGTATATATCTGCATTCCTGACACTTTTCAATATGGTTCATTTCAAAGGTGAGTTGGACCCAGAGAGGATGGGTTCAGGAATCCAGTATGGAGACGCTTCGTTGAGGCAACTGCGGCAGCCAAGAGGCACCACCACACAGAATAAGCAACAGTGTAATTGCTAGGGAACAGGGCCCCACCCTCACCTCAGCCCACAGGCCCACACAGACAGGACGTCCCCTACAGGTTGGTAGTGTGCCATCAACTCAGGCTGTAACAGTGGTACTTGAAGTGGTAAAGAAGAGACTTTTGCCTTTTTTGATATAACTACATACCCCAGTATTTATAAGGACACCCTCTCGTCTCCTTTCTCTTCCCACATCTCAGATCCAGGTGTTTTTTGGTGTTTGGGACACTTCCCCCTGCAGTCTCACACACCTTGGATCACCTGGATGAGTGGTCATGGAGATCACTGCAACCCCTGACCTCTGACCTCTGGTAAGAGTCTCTGCTTCTTACCCGAGGGGGTCAGCTTTGCAACCTGAGTCTGGACAGGGAAACTCCTTAGTGTGAATGCACTGGGATCATAAAGAAGAGGAAACCTCTTCTTCAGAAATCTGTTTTTCAGTTGCTTACCAGACAAGGACAAATCAAGGGTTGTGTGTATGGGCTGCCCTACTGTTGTTTTATCTCTGTGCTTTTTCATTCTTGTTTTAGTAATACCCACATGCTTTTCTGCGTTTGCACGTCATCGTTTGTAATTTATTATTGGTAAACTATCTTGCGCATATTCATTGTTCAGGCTATCTGGATAAGATTCAGGATAAGTTTGGCCAATGCTTTTGAGTTTTAACGTTCATGAAGGCACCCGCTGATATTAAGCTTTTCATCATCCATTATTTGAGTTAACTGTACTTAACATAAATTCAGCTTCTTACTGATAGTGACTGAGTGATAAGCAGTCTAAATGTGACCTCTTATAAGTAATATGAAGTCAGCTTGCACAGATCTTGGGTTAGAATTATTGCATTGAAATTTAAACCAGATGCAATTCAAGTCTTTACAAAGGTTTCTGCAGCTGTTGTCCATCAGTGCTTCTCATCTGATCTGAAAATTGAAGCAGCTAATCAGTGGATTTAAGTGTACTTCAGTCAGATAAGATTTTCAAGTCAGACAAGCCCAAAAGTAGAACCCAAGGACTTTTAGTCACCGAGATGTGTTATCATCAAGTCTTTAAGTTTTTGTTTTGCCTTAAAATGCACTGTTGTGATGTACAGTATTGGCCTAGGTAATATACTTGATATTGTGGATCTACAGTATATTATTCCCAGTCACCCAGTCTCTAAACTGTCAAAGGGAATGGCCCAGTCACTCCACTCTACATCCTCATAGACGAGCCTGTGGGTCAGGTTGAAAGCACAAAAAAGAGAAATGTTGCTCTTTATTTTACTCCAAAGGCCCCAAAGTCTATAGATTGTATTATCAGATTCACACCATGTTCAAGTACCCCATGTCTCTGCTCCTGTCACAGTGAAAGATTAAGAAAGAGTTATCAGTCTTTGCAAAACTAACACTCTTTTTGACTCCTCCTGCTGGGCTTTTTTCTCCATGACCTCCCCTTTGATTCATGCTGCTCTACATGCACATACTGCATAGGGGACGTCACAGGAAACCACAAGTTGGTTTTGCCTCTGTGCCATGTTTGGGAAACATTCATACCGCCCACCCAGTTCCCTCATAGAGCCTTGACATTGTTTAATCATGCAAGGCTGCAGTGATAAAAGTCAGGATTCTGTTTTTAACCCTCCAACTAGTTTTCACTTCTGTTTGTCGAGCACAAAAGTAGCTCTGCTTCACTGCAAAACATTAGAGCTTTGTCGAGGCGACCCAAGATGTTTTGGCCTCAGCGCAGACCCTGTGTTGCCCCTGAGAGAAACAGGGAATTTCCACTGAAACATGGTTTCCTCTCTCCACGTAAGACTGACAGTATGGTTTGTGGTGCTGCCGGAGGAGAATGAGGTTGCAAGTTAATAACCCAAACTCCTGCCCTGCTGTTGAGTCAAAGGCACTGCTTCTGTCTGAACCACTGAAGAGAGCAGGTCATAGTGACCCAGCCAAGAGGAGATCAAAACAAACTGCCTGCAAACTTATTTCTCATGTCTTCTTCCTCAAGTATTAGCATATGTCCTCCCAGACAAACCAAATGTGTTTAAGCTCTAGTGAGCCAGCACACTGAAGGGGAGAGACACGGTGAGTTGTGCAAACATGAGATAGTATAGATATCCAGAGACAGATGGTGAAAAAAAATGTTTTCATGAAATATTGGCATTGTGTGATAGTTTGTCTCCCTCTGCAAGTGCACTTTTACTTTTGAATTTTCATTTTTGTTTTGTTTATATGCTGTAACTATAGAATTGTACATTTTATTTTACTTGAACTGTATACTGTAATAAAGATTTTAATTGTAGACGTCATCATTTCTTACTAAATAACAACTGAGATTCTTAATTTCCTTGTCCTCTGCTGTTACGAGGCAAGGCTGTTGTCAGAGGTTTGATTTGTTTATTGCTCACTGCTTACGTGGAGGTAACGATTAAAGGATGTTGACTTCCTGAGCTGTAAGGGGCCATGAGCAGCAACTCTAATCACTCGTAGTCACAAGATTTTTTGCCATCTGTACACAGTTATCGAGTCATAAATGGTCAAATACTGTTAAACCAGAGTAAACTTGCAGTCATTTGTATGTATTTATTTATATCCTCAAAATAGCCATATGATAAGCATTATTTTCTCACTTCTTCTAGCCTGGATTCAGTCATGTGATGAACGCAATCCAACTCAGTTGTTGCTTAGTAACTAATGTTATATAATCAACCTTAATACTACTGTACATCTCAAGTAACCTATGCTGTAAATAAGATTTGTCTATTGTCTATTGAGGGTGAGTGTTGCTCATTGATTGTAATGATTATGCAATTCCCAGTAAACTGCTTGTTTTTTCAGTTAACACCTCTCACCTGTCTTCTGGATGTTAATGTTTAAATCTGTGTCTTGTCTCTAAGCAACTGTAGGTTCCTGGTGAAGTGCTCCATTTGTTGCTTGAGGTGAGTTAAAGAACATTCGATCTTGAATATGGGTAAATCTCATGTTTTTTCCCCTTCCTTCTTTTCTACGTGTGCAAATGTGAGCAAAAACTTATTACACGTCAGGTTTATAGCCCTGCTGGGTTAACAGACCCTTAAATTTAACAATTGAATCCATGTGCATGATTCATTCTCCTCATCGTCCATTCTTCAGTCAAGTCGTTTCTTTCTCAGGCAGTCAGGGTGAGGTTAGGATATCAGAGGACTCGTATGATGAAGAGTAAATGCCCTCTGTGTCCAATTGTCTGGATTTATGTTCCTGGGTCGATGGAGTAACAGCTAGAGTGGTTTAATGTAGCTGAAGTGGATATATTGACTGATTTATTGATCCTAGACAGGCTGTCAGGATGACCTCATAACCAAATTGCACAATTTACTATGGTAGAAGTGATGTTTTACCACTAGATGGTGCTAAATATTGAACAGACAAATTTCCTGTATTTAAAGACAAAGGCTGCTGAGAGATCATCTCCTGAGGTTCAGTCAATTGTTGTATTTAGTCTTTGTTAAAAGCTAACAAATATTACAGAGAAGAATATTTATTACCAAATTTGGTTTAGGATATTAATTCTATACTTTAAAACCCTGAGTTATATCTGTGGGCAGAAAAATGTCAAGATTTAATTTTAGGAAAATTCCCTTTTATAGAGGATTAATTAGAAACAGTCATTCATGTATCACTTCATCTGTTTATTATTTACATATAATGGGACATAGTGATGTGGGTGGTTGAACTGGAGACAGTGAAACATACAAACACACATCTTCCATCAACAAACTCACAGGTGGACAAGAGGGAAAGCAGTACATATTTCACTATTGCCTATAAAAAAAAAAAAATACAAAAGTTGAACAGTAACATTTGAGACCACTTTTGTGACTGGATATGGTTAGATTAGAGTATGACAAGTCATTTCATAAACCTTTAACTCCAGCAAAGGGAAATTAATAAAAGTGGATTTTTTGTTGAAGTTCATGAGGCTTGTCAGAGGAATTTAAAAACCAATTTACTTAATGCAATGCTAAGGGAATTTCTGGATCTTAAACATGTAAATATTGCCCCGACCATATAGTGAGCAAGGACCATTTCTTCTGGAATGAATGTGTCAATTTAACAATATTCAACATACGTACAAGATACACTGTATGTACACAACATACGAAGCAAACTTCACAGTACTGCTTTATGTAAAATATACTGTCTGTGCCCAGGTCTTATTCCGTCTGAGTGCCCTTGTGTTTTAAGTGTGACCAACAAGCACCATGTAATATAATGAGTTTTTTAAATGCCATGAAAATGATTACAGAAGCCAACGGAGCTAAAATAACCTACAGCGTTTATCATCATCAGCCGTGAGGACGTCTGGCACAGCACAGGTTGCCATAACACACCGTCAAAAAGGCACTCATCCTGAGTACACTCCGTTCAATTATGAACTTGCCGCGCAGGGTCAATTGCTCTAAAGGGCTTTCTAGTTGTAGTTTACTTGTACTATGATCCAGATAGAAAAACGCAGTAGAGTAGCCATGGTGACTCAAATACCACAACATCTGTGGTCTTTCCTTTACATGGGTTTACAGGAATGGCCGCAAGGGTTGTTATAACTTCTAAGTGCATGTTAGATCATTATAGGCGGACTCTCTTTGTACATGATGCTTGTTAGTTACAGTAGTGCTATTAAATGAATGTTGAGGTTAATGAAGGGAGGAGAGGAGGGCAGGAGAGAGCAGTGTCACACTGGTGGGTCTACATCAGTGTTTCCACACTCCAGAGATATAAATGTAATGACTAACTACATGAAGTAACTCACTTCTGCAGCCTCTGGCTTTGGGGAAAAAGGGAATATAATATAAAACTGACTGTAACTCAGACGGCATGTGAAATGTCAACATGTTGAAATGTACAGCCTTTACGCTGGTTGACTTCATTAGCAGTACAACAAATAGAGAATATTGGAACATATAGACTGCTATGACAAAGCAATTAACTGGACTGTATACTGTATATCCATATGTAAACAATATTGTGTATTTCTATCTCTAAATCCCCCCTCCCCCTCCTGAAGTTCTGTAAGTATTGGCTCTGTAGAGGCAGGAATATAATAGGGGGTACTTTCCAGAGGGACAGGAACGAGGAGTAGGTCGGTTTAGGTGCCAGGGCAGCAAAAAAGTGGGCAGGTAGGGAAGAATGGTTGTCTGGTTTCTATTCCAGCGACTGGAGCATGAGAAGCTGCTTGAGAACCTTGGTCTGACTGGTCTCCCTGATCTCTCCTGCAAGGAACATCTCATCCACCACTGTGTACACCTTAAAATGCAGGGACAGGGAGCAGGATTAGAAGGCAGACAAAGGAAACGAGAGGATTATGGCAGTTAAGGACTAAAATAGAATACACATACCACAGATCACATGTGGCATTGTGTAAACTGAAACCAAAGTGACATTATCTTCTTCCCTACACATGAAAGGGCTGGGGTTTCTGGAAAAGTTTCTGGAAAACTTACACTGTACAATGACAAGTCATCATTTAACCTGTGGTCATCATTACTCAACTCCACTTCTGTGTCATCAAAACACAAAAATAACTGCTGGGTGACTAAACACACTATGTAGCTAACATTAGCACATGTGATGAATCAGTCTACCTTGCCACACACCTGAGGGAAGTGGGTGACTTGATTGTCTGAAAAAGCTGGTTTTTCATACTTGTTAACTTTGGTTGTAGCGATGCATCAAACTGTTTTGAGCTTCATTAAAGTCCAGCGTGTGGGCGGATGACGTTCAGACACCTTAGCTAATTAGCAAGAACACTGGCTGCGGTTGGGGGTAGCGAGCTTGGAGCTGTTCGTTGCTTAGCATTTCTTTGTATGAAAAAATATATAACATAGATCAAATGGATCTCGGCGAATGACTGCTCTGGTTGTAAACATTACATTGGTTGCCATGACACTGCAATCAAAGAAACATATTCTCATCTGCCTTTTGTCCTTCCCTGTGCCTTCCGTTTGATCAAGGCAGTTGTAAAGTAATTGGAAAATCTCACCAAGGCAAATATAATCTCTCCTTTGTCCTTACCTTGTAGAAGTTGAACACAAGGTCCAGTTCGCACACATTGTGAAAATACTCGTTCAGCACCTTGCAATAGAGAGTGGAACAGTGAAAAATAAATCAAACCTCTAATTGAATCAGATAGCAGTCAGGAGATAATAAAGTCTACTTTGAGGAAACATAAAGGTATATAATAATTGTGTGTCTTAATGTGATGCCTTAGTGCAGAAATATACTGTAGTATAGCTGATTTCCACTATAAGCACATCCATCTAAAATAAGCCAAATTGAAATTTATGTGGTTCACGTCTCATCTTGTCTCCATGAGAGATCGTCTTGAAGCAGTGATATGGTGTCATTCACAGTGGCAGAATTACTGACCCCTTGTTAATAATTTGATTCGGTGGATGTTCAAATGAGCACCGTGAAGTCCTGCTGGGAGCTGATGTGCGGTTCAGCTCAGTTTATCTTAACATGAGCGATGGTGCAGTGACTAAAGAAAAATGATACGCTAGAAAAACACCCACTGTATTGATTTTAAATCGGTTATTTCTCCTTCAGCATGTGGCCATATGCAACATCAAGCTAGGAAGACTAACTGAAGACTATTGTTTATTTCAGGAAAACAAGTACATGCATTCCTTCATAGTCAAACATTACATCAAATGACCTTCACCCCTCAGGGCTCTGGATAGAAAATGGTTTAATGTTTGTCTTTGCACTATACAAACAGTAGATAGTACTTCAGGATCACGGTTTAAGTTGGTGCTATTTGATTTATAAAACTGAATATGATTAGAAAAAGAAAAAGCTTTTAAACAGCAATTAACAAACTAAGTAAGAGAACAAGGCCCACATGAGCTGCCTAATGCCTCCACATAATCACCAACAATTAGAAAAAACATAGATTAGTTACGCTGCTGATTAAGTCACTGATTAAACCAAATTAATTCACAAATAAAAAAATAAACAGTTCTATTTCAAAACACATATCCATCATTTAACAGTGACACTACCTATTTCCTGGTTCTCCAAAGACAGAATAATTTGATTAATTACAGCCTGACAAAATGAATATTTCCAGCTCAGCTCCACAGGAGAAATCTGTTGTGTAAGAGTGGAATTTCCATCACAGATTTGTGGTGTTTGGAAAAACTCTGTTACAGATAAAAATGCCAACATGATGACATGTACATATATACAATGGTAACTGCCAATAACACACTGCAGTCAGTAAGGACAAATTAAAGTAGGAGCAACGATCAATTCAGACTGATGTAACCTGGCGTTCTACCAAAGTCCTGAATGAAGCACTCATTCTTCATCAAAACCATATCATCATAGGTCTCTGGTTCCCTTCGTGAACTGAGTCATAACGCCGGAACAGTCAACAAATATCATCTAACTTTTATTTATTTGCTTGTTAGAAATTAAAGTAGCTTGACTGATTCATTTCACAGAGCTCTATTTACTCTCCTTTAAAGGATATGTCACTGATAGACAGAGTTTTGGAAATCAGTATTTGTGATCCAATATCTGCTAAATTAATAAGATTAAATTATCAGCAGATCTGCCATCAGGCAACATCTGAAATAATGAGTAACAGAAAATACTGAGGTGCAGTTAGTTTGCTGTTTTTGCTGCATTTTCACTTTTTGTCCAACATCAGCACTGGCAGGAGGCATCTGTGCTAAAGCAGGTCATACAGTATTACTGATACTGATAGATAGTAGGATCAGGAAACTGCTATGTTTTTATGTGACCAAAATGTTTGCATATTATACAAGCATGAGCTCCCAAATCTGAAATTATTAGATTACTGCATTTTTAGCATCATCTGTCCTCTTGAGCAGCCTGTTGTTAGTCAGTTGTGCAGTGTCTATGCAATCAGACTCAGTTTATAATTGGTGATCAATTTGTTGTTTTATTACTGAGGACATATTTCCAGCATTGCTCAACCTAGCGTTGGCTAACACTGATGAAAGATGATAGTGGTACAGTCTGAACATAAGAATGTAAAAAGAATTTGATTCTATGGACAAGTGTGTGTTGGAATTTGTACTGAAATGGACTGCCACGCTAATCGGTTACACTGTGACTCATTTGTTGTCCTCGCAACAATCTGATAATCCGTGACAGTGATT